>NC_069499.1:682190123-682300123 GCF_027579735.1 Bombina bombina
CTAAACTGTTACAAAGTACACTAACACCCATAAACTACCTATTACCCCTAAACCGAGGCCCTCCCGCATCGCAAACACTATATTAGTTATTAACCCCTAATCTGCTGCTCCTGACATCGCCGCCACTTAATAAATTTATAAACCCCTATTCCGCCGCTCCCCGACATCGCCGCCACTATAATAAAGTTATTGACCCCTATTGCCTCGCACCCCAACATCGCCCACACTATAATAAAGATAATAATACAAAGACCCCCCCAACACTAACCCCCGACGATCCACTTACAGACAGTTTCTGAAGTCCGGACATCCATCCTCAACCAGGTGTCATCTATTTTCATTCAGGCTGGGCGAGGTCTTCATCCATCTAGGCGGCTTCTTCCATCTTAATCCAGGCGGCATTTTCTATCTTCATCCCGGCGGCACGGAGCGGGTCCATCCTGAAGACATCCGGCGCGGAGTATCCTCTTCATACGGTCGCCACTGTATACTGAATCTTCAATGCAAGGGAGCCTTTTCAAAATGGTGTCCCTTGCATTCCTATTGGCTGATTTAATTTTTGACATTCAAATCAGCCAATAGGATGAGAGCTACTGAAGTCCTATTGGCTATTCAAATCAGCCAATAGGATGAGAGCTACTGAAATTCTATTGGCTGATTTGAATAGCCAATAGAATTTCAGTAGCTTTCATCCTATTGGCTGATTTGAACAGTCAATAGGATTTCAGTAGCTCTCATCCTATTGGCTGATTTGAATTTAAAAAATCAAATCAGCCAATAGGAATGCAAGGGACGCCATTTTGAAAAGGCTCCCTTGCATTGAAGATTCAGTATACGGCGGCGACCGTATGAAGAGGTTGCTCCGCGCTGGATGTCTTCAGGATGGACCCGTTCAGCGCCGCTGGGATGAAAATAGAAGACGCCGCATGGATGGATGAAGACTTTGCCGTCTGGATGAAGACTTCTCGCCACCTGGATGAGGATGGATGTCCGGACTTCAGAAACTGTAAGTGGATAGTCAGGGGTTAGTGTTTTTTTTTTTTAAAAAAAGAGCTGAATGCCCTTTTCAGGGCAGGAAAAAGAGCTGAATGCCCTTTTAAGGGCAATACCCATACAAATGCCCTTTTCAGGGCAATCAGTAGCTTAGGGTTTTTTATAGTTAGGTTTTTTATTTTGGGGGTTGGTTGGGTGGTGGGTTTTACTGTTTGGGGGGTCTTTGCATTTTTTTTCAGGGAAAAGAGCTGATTTCTTTAGGGCAATGCCCTACAAAAGGCACTTTTAATGGCTATTGGTAGTTTATTGTAGACTAGGGTTTTTTTTTTATTTTTGGGGGGCTTTTTATTGTTTATAGGACTATTAGATTAGGTGTAATTGTTTTTATTTTGTATAATTTAGTTTATTTTTCATAATTTAGTGTTTGTTATTTTTTGTACTATAGCATTTTTTTATTTTTTTGTAATTTAGTATTTTTTATTTTTTGTAATTGTAGATTTAATTTTTTTTAGTAGTGTTAGGTTTTTTTAATGTGTAATTTAATTGATAGTTATTTGAATTTTAGTATAATAGTAATGTTAGAATAATTTATAGTTTAAACTTAGGTTTTTTTAATTTCCCAGGTAGGTTTTTGTTTATTTTAAGATAGGGATCTTGTAAATTTAATTTAAAGTTAGGGGGTTGTTAGGTTTAGGGGTTAATAGTTTAATTTAGTGTTTTGTGATTTGGGGGGCTGGCGGTTTATGGGTTAATAGATTTATTTAGCGGCAGTAATGTGGGAGGCCAGAGGTTTAGGGGTTAATAACTTTAGTGACGGCGATGTTGGGGAGTGGCTGAATAGGGGTTAATAACTTTATTATAGTGTGGGCAATGTTGGGGTGAGGGGGAATAGGGGTTAATAACTTTATTATAGTGGCGGCGATATCGGAAGCGGCAGATTAGGGGTTAATAAATGTATTTTGGTGGCGGCAATATCGAGAGCGGCAGATTAGGGGTTAATAACATTATGTAGGTGTCAGCGATGTCGGGGTCAGTAGATTAGGGGTGTTTAGATGTGGGGTTTATGTTAGGGTGTTAGGTTTAAAGGTAATTTTTTTTTCCATAGACATCAATGGGGTTGCGTTACCGAGCTTTCCATTCCGCGATCGCAGGTGTTAGGTTTTTTTTCTAACACTCTCTCCCCATTGATGTCTATGGGGAAAGTGTGCACGAGCACATCAAAGCAGCGTTTGTATTTTGTGCGGTATGGAACTTAATGCAACCATATCGCACACACAAGGCGGCTTTTCCAAAACTCATAATGGCAGCGCTATGGAGGGTGAAATAACGCAACTTTTGTTGCTTTTGTTTCGCACCCTTTATAGCGCAAAACTTGTAATCTAGGTGATAAAAAATTTGTCAGAAAAAATCTACTACTTATTTTAAATTTAAACTAATTGCTTTTTTTAAGGGAAAACAAATTTTACAATAAATTGTCCCTTGAACTCTTTAGGGGAGATGGTAGAGGCAAACCTGCCTTGCACTGCATCATTCAGTTAACCAAAAGCCCAAATTCTATCACATTGACTTGATACTAATCCCATTTGCATCAGACCGTAAAGTTTATTTGTAATTGTAACCTATTTTTATGGTAGGATATGAGCAATAACAATGGAACATTTGTGAAACATTCTTTTAAAGTGTAAACCATTGATGAGTTGAAAGCCAAAAAAAATAAATAAAAAGATTTAGAAAGAAAGAACTCTTAGATTTATATATATATTATAATTATTTTTTTAAGATTTGTACCATGGATTTACTATGAAAACTGAATATTATTAAGTGGAAGTCCAAATTAAACTTTAATGATTCAGACATAGCTTGCTATTTAAAAAAGATACATGCACACTCTGCTCCCATGGAAATGTTTAACAAAAGATAGCAAAAGAAAAAGAAAAAAGTTGATAACATAAATACTTTTTACAATTTTTAAAAAACTTCCCAAACTATTTGAATCATAATGGTTAATTCTGACTTTATGTCCCTTCAAATTAAATGATATAATATTCATGAATGGTACATTTCTTTGAATTTTCATCATTTAATAGGTGGAGTAAAATGTTTTGCTGACTTCTTAGTAACAACATTAATTAGGTACATCAAGTGGAGACTAAACTTATTAAAGACAAATACATGGAGCCTCCCAGTTTTTCATTGGTGGTGTAGGTTTTGTCTAATTTGAAGCTTGGAAATCTGCTGAACATTCCGTGCAATCCAGGAAAGGGAGGAGAGAAGCTATTCTTTAATTTTATGATCTGCTGTCTGCAGAAAGCAGCGATATTTTCAGAAATGAGTTGGAAGAGAGCAGCCGGGGCCAGGCCTGTGTAGGACAGAATCATAGGTCCGAAATGTATACAGTACATTTGTTGATTATGCATTAGATATGAAACAAGGGTTAGATTATATTCCAGTTGACAATTTTAGGACAGCCTTTTAGATTTAAGTAGAGCATTCTCTGAATAAGTCTGAAAAACACGCTTTTGCTGAGGTCATTTCTATTTAGCCTGTCCAAGATAAGACAGAGAAAAATGGTTAGATTAAAAACTAGGTAGGAGGAAATATTCTGTGGCTTCGTAAAAGGTGTTTCCAACTCTTCATACAATAGTAATTATCGTACAATAATTAGACGTCTAATTTTCATATGATTTTGTCAATACATGTATCAGGAATTCCCTAGTTTTGTACATATGAGTGAAACCTTTAAATGTGGCATGTATGTAAGATTTTTACCATTTAATTGTAAACAAATATTTAATATACTGTCAGTCATATACCTGTAGACCTCATCTATGTTTCTGTAAAGATGGCAAAGACAAACACTGTAGGGGACTTTAAGTATTTCTGGGATAAGCATAAGGTTATCCTACAAACTAGTTAAGCTTATACTTTGTCTATGGTTCTTACCTGCTGTCAAATTCTGTGTTTTTTAAGTGTCCTGAATCTCACAGGATTGTCACAGGTTGGAATCTCTAGCCTGCTTGTTGTCCGTAGCTCCTCAGCCAGAGCAAATGTCCCAGAGGCAGGAAATTTTGAGGGGTAGTTCTGTGGCATGATGCTGTGCAACTCCTATGTCTTCCATAGGAATTCATTTTATGACAGATTATTGATCCCTGGTTCCCTTGTAGTAGTGCATGATCCATCCAGGTATCATTGGCTTCCAGTTGTGAGAAATGTACAAGACAAATAAGAACTAACATTGTTCAAATTTTGGGAGGTTTGGGCTGGCATCAAATTTGCTCAAGACAAGATAAATACACCACTGACTCCAGTAGTTCTCTTCCTCTACATTATCCAAACACATCTGATTAGGGTCACACACAAAAATTACAAAACCTTCAGAGACAAACAAAATATCTCTGATTTCTATGTGAATCTAAACCACAGTAGCATTGTAAGAATCTATATTTAAGACAGCTTTTCAGCATATGCCAAACTGAGGAGCTAGAAAGAAAATTAAAGAGCCAACTACACAATTTTTATGAGCAAGTTAATGTTTTTACATAGAAATGTGTAGAATAATTCCCCTTCAATCCATTCTAAATGCCTCTGCCAGGTTAATCCAACTTTATCGTTGCTCTGTATCTGCTGCCACTCTGTGAGTCCCTTCACTGGCTTTCTGTTAACAGCAGAATTAAATTCAAAATTCTCACTCTGACCTAAAAAGCCCTTACTACGCTGCTCCCCACTACCTGTCCTCACAAATCAATAAATATACTCCAGGCCGCCCCCTAAGATCCAACAATCACCTACTCCTTGCATCTTCTACCATCACCTACTCCCATGCTAGACTGCAGGACTTATCTCGTGCGGCACCAACCCTCTGGAACACACTTCTTTGCACTGTCTAACTTTCCCCTAATCTGTCCTCCTTTAAACGCTTTCTAAAGACTTTTTTGTTCAGGGAAGCCTACCACCCAAATCAGTAATAAATAAATTCCACCTACCTAATAATTGTCTTCATCTAACTCTGTATTAACATCATTCTCACACTTGCAGTCCAGTTACTCAGCAAAATCCACAAGGGAAGACAGCACACTCTCCAAGTTGGGGCACGGAAATGGGATTAGCCAGGTCCCAATCTCACTGCAATCATTCAAAGATTTCCAGCCTCCAAAAGGTAAGTTAAAAGACCTTTATTTATTCACATAGGGTCCATAATACAGCAACAACGTTTCAAACCAGCAATTGGTTCTTAGTCATGTCCTAAGTCATTTCCTTAGTCATGTCTTAGTCATGTCCAGACATGACTAAGAACCAATTGCTGGTTTGAAACGTTGTTGCTGTATTATGGACCTATGTGAATAAATAAAGATCTTTTAACTTAGCTTTTGGAGGCTGGATATCTTTGAATGAGTCCTGTTACTAACCCTCCTGCCCACCTAGATTGTAAATTCCTGAGGGAATAAGGCCCTCAATTCCTCCTGTATTTGTTTGTCTAATTTTGTCTTGTCTCTTATAAGTATTGTATTATTGTTTTACTTATATCAATTGTACCCATGGACAGCACTGCAGAATATGTTGGCGCTTTATAAATAAAGTATAATAATAGTATAATAATAATAAAATAATGTAAAAAATAATGTAAACATTGAAAAAAAAAGAGGTTATGTATAATATTGACATCAATTTGCTTCACAATAATAGTACCACATCAGTGCTGATCATGAATAATGAGCTTTTCTTTCATAGATGATTTTTTTTTACAGTATTTTGAAAAATGACTCAATTTTGTTGGTTTCTTTTTGCAACCAACCAATTTTTGAATTGCAAACTTTTGTCAGAATTGATCTCATAGTTTACTTTGTAAATATAATATAGAAAAAAAAATCAGGCAAAGTAGTTTAGTAACACAGGATAATTTAGCTGTTCCTGTATGAATTCACTATGACACAATTATCTATACAGTGTATATCTACTGTTTGTTATACTGCACTAGATATGTTCTCCTAAAATATTTATATTGTTATCTACCAAGTTTTGTAGTCGTACGACTTAAAGCAATGTATACAAGATAAGGGCTTTGGAAGAAAAAAAAAACGTTTAAAGGAGCATAAAAGAACAAAAAGAAAATGGCCTAATATATTATTTCTATTGCATTATTGCTTGCATAAATAATGTGTTAAATCCTTGCAAAAGTCAGCTTCAGGGCAGCAATGCACTACTGTGAGCTAGCTGAACACAACGGGTTAGTCAATGACAAGAGGCATATTTGTGCAGACACCAATTACTAGCTAGTCCCCGATAGAACATTCCTGCTCCTGAGCCTTTCTACATATGCTTTACAACAATAAATACCAAGGGAATGAAATACATTAGATAATAGAAGTAAACTTAAAACTAACTTGATCTCTCTGAATCATAAAAGTTTAATGTTGACTTTCATGTCCCTTTAAGATAACAAATAGAAAAACAAATGACAAAGACACAGCTAAGTCTAGCTCATTATGACTTTCCCCAAATGTGTGCTCATTTGGTTTACCATTGTATTGACTTTAGACTGGCTACAACTGTAAATCACAGAATCATGATGGACAGTAGAAAGGTGCTGATGCAGCGATGCTTTTAGTGTTTTATTGCAAGTTAATGTTTTAGACAGGTATTATTAATGTTAAACTCTTGATATTTTTATTTTATTATGCACTTTTATATCAGTTTAATACAGTGTTTTCAACATATGTCCTCAAGTAACCATAACAGGCAAAGCTATAAACATTTGAGTATTTTACCTTTGCTCTGGTTGGTAAACCCTTTAAATGCACTCTTAGAGGACTAGAGTCAAGTAGAACTACTTTAAAGATACAGTAAACATCTTGAGATTTTCATATCAAAATGTTTAGTTACAAATAATTAAACAACATTGCAACATATGTTCATTGTTTATTTTTCCCCCTTTTCATGCAATTTAGCTCTGAAAAGTGAGCAATTTCTAAATTTTAGAGCTTGAAATGCACCCTACTGACTTCTCAAGGATAACTCTGCTACATATTTGTCCCTAATTGGCTTTATCACATAAGAACTGCAAAACAATACAATTTATACTAACTTTATGACAGTGCCTAGCTTTGTTGTCTGTGAACTAAAGCTCAGTTTGACTGTTTAAAACAAGGCAAATGTTAATACTTGGCTGATATGTTATTCTATAGCAACATGACAGAAATGTAATTACAAGGTGTTTACTTTTCCCTTTAATATAATAAAGTACAGCAATGTATGGGACCTGTTTCTGTGCTGGCTCAGGTTTTTGTTTGTGACAAGGTGATGGTTTGAGGTCCAGATTACTTTGCTACATCCAATTTGTAAAAGTGGAACTTTAGAAGAAAAGGTAAATAAAATACATGATAAATTGATTTACTTACATATTTATTTGGCACATTATAATAGAATAGCAATACCCTAAAATTGTGGGAAACAATAAGATAATAAGCTAGGAATATATATATGGCTCATTAACAGCAGCAACCAGAGACCCTGTAGTAAGATAATGACAGTTCCCTCTGGGAAGCCTCTTGATTGACATACATGATGTGCTAGATGTGCACTAAGTAATAATAATGGAAGCTGCATAGACACTGTTTCATGCTCCTAGCTTTGGATGTATGTAACCAATCACATGTGTGATGCCATAATCTATTTGTGTCTGTGGTACAGGAAAGGTGATACTTGAGATGTGAGTTTCGCCTACCGCTGTGAATCTACATGTTGAAAAGGAATGATCAATAGACAAACTATTTTATCCCTCAAAAAAAAAGTCACTTTTTGTTTCTTGAGGCTAGCAATAGCAGTGTTTTACCAGTCAGTGAGCAGGTAAGGGGAAAGAACCAAGCTGGTGAGAATGCAGGGTAGCACTGGACAACCAGTGAGAGTTTGAGAGAACAGGGCTGAGCCAGAGAGAATTCAGAGGCATCAGGCAATGAAGTAAACTAAGTTGTTGCTTAGTATAAATGAAGGCACTTTGAGGTTCTAAGTAAAGAGGGGGGGGGGGGGGGTTCATGTATACAATGAACATTGGTGATCAGTCTGGAAACAATTGCAGAAATACTGGTCATCAACCTTTGTTTTAAAAGATTATCTGATATATTAAGAAGGCATATGATTTAGGTGCAGTCTGGGTAGCTGTAGACGAAGAGTAAGAGCTACGTCATCTAATTAAATAGAATTGCTTTAGATACAGCATGTATTGCCACTGTAGTATATCAAAGTAATAGTGAATAATCATTGATATAAAAGAGAATGACTGTTTTATGTAAGTGGTCAATTTATTAAACCCGGGTTTCATGTCCTCTCTGCATTGCTAAATGCCGACAGCATACAATGCCGCCCCCTGCACAGTCACAGCCAATCAGCTGCTAGCAGGGGGTGTCAATCATCCTGATCGTTTCTGATCAGGATGATTTCTTACAACCACTGCTTCTTAACTTCTGTTTCCGGCGAGACAGAAATTACAGGGGTAGATAGCAGCATTCCCTGCTTGTTAAATCTACCCCTAAAACTTAGCACTGTTGCATTAAACCATATATAACAGGTAATAAACTAAAATAGTGAACGGTGTTGTAATAAAACATTTAACGAAAGAGGGAGATTACGCCATCTTTTTAAATGAAACTTATATCCATGAATCTTTACCCAATGCCCATGTAAAAAAATGCTGCAATGTCCCCGAACATCTCCATAAAGAACCATAAATTTAAAGAATAAGAAGGCAATAGCGAGATGGTAACAAAATGTCTTACTTCACTAAGAGTGTTAGGCATCTGAGGATGCCAAGGGATCAATGCAGAATCCCAAAAAATCTTTATTAAAGAAATAAGTTCCAGTAGTAGCATCATCATTAAAGGGATACTGAACCCAATTTTTTTCTTTTGTGATTCAGATAGAGCATGCAATTTTAAGTAACTTTGTAATTTTTCTTCATTCTCTTGGTATCTTTATTTGAAAAAGCAGGAATGTAAGCTTACGAACCGGCTCATTTTTGGTTCAGAACCTGGGTAGCGCTTGCTGATTGGTGGTTAAATGTAGCCACCAATTAGCAAGTGCTATCCAGTGTGCTAAACCAAAAATGGGCCGGCTCCTATGCTTACATTCCTGCTTTTTCAAATAAAGAAATCAAGAGAACAAAGAAAATTGATAATAGGAGTAAATTACAAAATTGCTTAAAATTGCATGGTCTGTCTGAATCATGGAAGAAAAAATTTGGGTTCAGTATCCCTTTAATTACAGAGGTATACTGTTGGATACATGGGGGGGTAGTTATCAAGCCGTCAACCTCAAATACGCTGCGTATTCCGCAGCGTATTTGTGGCGAGGCTGATACGCCTTAGTTATCAAAGGCTCGAGACCGGCAAAAGTAGAATTTTGTGACGTAAGCTTCGATCCGCCGGACTCAGTCCGACACAGATCGATTCTTACGTCACTCCAGATGTTCCGCACACAAGTGCGGCACATTCTCACTACTTTTGCTAGCTATCAAAAAACTAGCAGGTACGCTCGGCACTTTTACGGCCCAGCGTACCTGGTTTTCAAAGCGCCAGCCTGGAGGCGGCGGATCCCATAGGAATCAATGGGAGTCTGACCATAGCGAAAGTACAAGTTCGCTGCTGACAGACATCCCATTGATTTCTATGGGAGCTGTCTACACCTAACACCCTAACATGTACCCCGAGTCTAAACACCACTAATCTGACCCCCCCTACACCGCCGCAAATAAATAAAGTTATTACCCCCTAAACCGCCGCTCCCGGAGCCCACCGCAAGCTACTCTATACATATTAACCCCTAAACCGCCGCTCCCGGAGCCCACCGCAACTATAATAAATGTATTAACCCCTAACCCGCCGCTCCCTGAACCCGCCGCAACCTATATTAAATGTATTAACCCCTATCCTGCCCCCCCTACACCGTCGCCACCTATAATACATTTATTAACCCCTAATCTGCCCCCCCTACACCGTCGCCACCTATAATAAATTTATTAACCCCTATCCTGCCCCCCACTACGCCGCCGCCACTGTAATAAAATGATTAACCCCTAAACCTAACCCTAACCCTAACGCCCCCCTAACTTAAATATTAATTAAATAAATCTAAATAAATTAACTCTTATTAACTAAATGAATCCTATTTAAAACTAAATACTTACCTTTAAAATAAACCCTAAGATAGCTACAATGTAATTAATAATTATATTATAGCTATTTTAGGATTTATATTTATTTTACAGGTAACTTTGTATTTATTTTAGCTAGTTAGAATAGTTATTAAATAGTTATTAACTATTTAATAACTACCTAGCTAAAAGAAATACAAAATTACCTGTAAAATAAATCCTAACTTAAGTTACAATTAAACCTAATACTACACTATCATTAAATTAACTAAATAAACTACCTACAAAGAACTACAATGAAATACAATTACATAAACTAACTAAAGTACAAAAAATAAAAAAAGCTAAGTTACAAAAAATAAAAAATTAAGTTACAAACATGTTAAAAATATTACAACAATTTTAAGCTACTTACACCTAATCTAAGCCCCCTAATAAAATAACAAACCCCCCCAAAATAAAAAAAATCCCTACCCTATTCTAAATTACATAAATTTCAAAGCTCTTTTACCTTACCAGCCCTTAAAAGGGCCATTTGTGGGGGCATGCCCCAAAAAGTTCAGCTCTTTTGCCTGTAAAATAAAAATACAACCCCCCCCCAACATTAAAACCCACCACCCACATACCCCTAATCTAACCCAAACCCCCCTTACAAAAACCTAACACTAATCCCCTGAAGATCATCCTACCTTGAGTCGTCTTCACTCAGCCGAGCCAACGATGGAACTGAAGAGGACATCCGGAGCGGAAGAAGTTAATCCTCCAAACGGCGCTGAAGAAATCTTCCATCCGATGAAGTCATCATCCAGGCGGCGCTGAAGAAGTCTTCGATCCGGCCGATGTCATCTTCAAAGAGGCGCTGAAGAGGTCTTCTATCCGGGCGAAGTCATCTTCCAAGCCGGGTCTTGAATCTTCCTTCCGCCGACGCGGAACCACCTTCTTCACCGACGGACTACGACGAATGACGGCTCCTTTAAGGGACGTCATCCAAGATGGCGTCCCCTCAATTCCGATTGGCTGATAGGACTCTATCAGCCAATCGGAATTAAGGTAGGAAAATCTGATTGGCTGATGGAATCAGCCAATCAGATTGAGCTCGCATTCTATTGGCTGTTCCGATCAGCCAATAGAATGCGAGCTCAATCTGATTGGCTGATTGGATCAGCCAATCGGATTGAACTTGAATCTGATTGGCTGATTCCATCAGCCAATCAGATTTTCCTACCTTAATTCCGATTGGCTGATAGAATCCTATCAGCCAATCGGAATTGAGGGGACGCCATCTTGGATGACGTCCCTTAAAGGAGCCGTCATTCGTCGTAGTCCGTCGGTGAAGAAGGTGGTTCCGCGTCGGCGGAAGGAAGATTCAAGACCCGGCTTGGAAGATGACTTCGCCCGGATAGAAGACCTCTTCAGCGCCTCTTTGAAGATGACATCGGCCGGATCGAAGACTTCTTCAGCGCCGCCTGGATGATGACTTCATCGGATGGAAGATTTCTTCAGCGCCGCTTGGAGGATTAACTTCTTCCGCTCCGGATGTCCTCTTCAGTTCCATCGTTGGCTCGGCTGAGTGAAGACGACTCAAGGTAGGATGATCTTCAGGGGATTAGTGTTAGGTTTTTGTAAGGGGGGTTTGGGTTAGATTAGGGGTATGTGGGTGGTGGGTTTTAATGTTGGGGGGGGGGGTTGTATTTTTATTTTACAGGCAAAAGAGCTGAACTTTTTGGGGCATGCCCCCACAAATGGCCCTTTTAAGGGCTGGTAATGTAAAAGAGCTTTGAAATTTATGTAATTTAGAATAGGGTAGGGATTTTTTTTATTTTGGGGGGGTTTGTTATTTTATTAGGGGGCTTAGATTAGGTGTAAGTAGCTTAAAATTGTTGTAATATTTTTAACATGTTTGTAACTTAATTTTTTATTTTTTGTAACTTAGCTTTTTTTATTTTTTGTACTTTAGTTAGTTTATGTAATTGTATTTCATTGTAGTTCTTTGTAGGTAGTTTATTTAGTTAATTTAATGATAGTGTAGTATTAGGTTTAATTGTAACTTAAGTTAGGATTTATTTTACAGGTAATTTTGTATTTCTTTTAGCTAGGTAGTTATTAAATAGTTAATAACTATTTAATAACTATTCTAACTAGCTAAAATAAATACAAAGTTACCTGTAAAATAAATATAAATCCTAAAATAGCTATAATATAATTATTAATTACATTGTAGCTATCTTAGGGTTTATTTTACAGGTAAGTATTTATTTTTAAATAGGAATAATTTATTAAAGTATAGTGTAGTGTTAGGTGTAATTGTAACTTAGGTTAGGATTTATTTCACAGGTACATTTCTCTTTATTTTAGCTAGGTAAGCTATTAAATAGTTAATAACTATTTAATAGTTATTGTACATGGTTAAAATAAATTGAAAGGTACCTGTAAAATAAAAATAAATCCTAAGATAGCTAGAATATAATTATTATTTATATTGTAGCTATATTAGGGTTTATTTTAAAGGTAAGTATTTAGTTTTAAATAGGATTCATTTAGTTAATAAGAGTTAATTTATTTAGATTTATTTAATTAATATTTAAGTTAGGGGGGCGTTATGGTTAGGGTTAGACTTAGGTTTAGGGGTTAATCATTTTATTACAGTGGCGGCGGCGTAGTGGGGGGCAGGATAGGGGTTAATAAATTTATTATAGGTTGCGGCGGGTTCATGGAGCGGCGGTTTAGGGGTTAAACTATTTATTTAGTTGCGGAGAGGTGCGGGATCAGCAGGATAGGGGTTAATAATTTTATAATAGAGGGCGACGGTATAGGGGGGGCAGGATAGGGGTTACTGGGTATAATGTAGGTGGCGGCTGTGTCCGGGAGCGGCGGTTTAGGGGTTAATACATTTATAAGAGTTGCGGCGGTGTCTAGGAGCGGCGGTTTAGGGGTTAATACATTTATAAGAGTTGCGGCGGGGTCTAGGAGCGGCGGTTTAGGGGTTAGTAACTTTATTTAGTTGCGGGAGGTTCCGGGGGCGCCGGTATAGGGGGTAGAACAGTGCAGTTTAGTGTGAGTGCTTAGTGACAGGCTAGCAATAAAGCTGGGAAAAAGCCGAAGGGCAGCGAGATCGGATGAGTGATAACTGTCACAGTCCGCTGCTCATCGCCCCGCGGCTTTTTGACAGCTTTATTTGATAACTTAGGCGTATTTTTTCAGGTCCGCGGCGGCGAAGGTAGGCGAGCTTAGGCGGACGTATTGGGCCGGCGAAGCCAGAAAAGTAGACGGCTTGATAACTAGCCCCCATGGAGTGCTGTCTCCTGTTTGCGCAATCCAAGAGCCATTTACAGGTTCAGCGGCATATTTATATGGAACTCACTGCGCGTAGAAACCATATCATTCATAAGAGGGAGTTCCGTGCTCCAGTTTCCATCACTCTCAGCTAGTGCCTAGGGAATCTGATTTTTTTTCAGTTTTTTAATAATGCATACAATTTTTATACTTAAAAAAAACAAATTAAAAAAGAACGAATGCAAAATTTGATTTACAAATAACAAACAAAAAACAAAACAAAAAAACACGCACATTTTATGAAACCTGCATAATTGGTGCTAGCAGAAAATTGGTCTTTCATTTTTCATATTCTTAAAACATTTTATTGGAATACCACAGTTGTCTAAGATTTGGTATACCTGTTCACTTGACTATACTTTGAAGTGAAATTGCTTAGCACTTTTTGAGATACTTAAGGGGTTTATTTTAATCCATTAGAAAAGTCAGATAAAGGTAGGATGCTTGTATAATTAGATACATGAGAACTAATATCCAAATAAGTTAGAACATAAATGTATAATTCCACAAGTTCTGTCTCCCTTGATCAGGGATTTGTCCTTCAGCCATATGCCGTGTCACATTTACCATTTTCTTACCATTAGCTTTTAACTGCCTGGTGCTAAAAGTCTTTCTGATTTATTTCTCCAAAGCATCCTGCACTGGGAAATCTGTTTACTAAAATAGCACAAGATTAATATCACTTAGTTCTTAAGACTTAGTTTACCTTCCCTACTCAGATATAGCTGCCCTAGAATAGAAAAAATAGCTTTAGTCTTAGCCGTGACCTTTTTTTACCATATACATAGTAGGTTACTAGATCATAGGGCGAGATTACATATACAGCGCAGGCTTCAGCGATAGCGCTGCAACCCGCGCCGCCTGTAATTTCACCTTGCACATCGGGGTATTACATATAGGGTGCCGGCAGTTCATAAAGTACCGTAAGTAGGATAAACTAGCCGCTAGTGACTTACGAAACTTTAGAAACTGCTGGCGCCTAAGACTAATAAAAAAATATATAAAATCTCCCGTAAACTAACCGGCCTCCCAAAAATAAACCCGACACGTATAAAACCCCTATATCCGCCATCAAACCCACATCGGAACTAATAAAAGTATTAACCCCTAAACCAAAAACCCCCCAAAACGCAATATGCCTAATTAAACTATTAACCCCTATATCTGCCATTAAACACACACCGCAAGTAATAATTCAATTATCAACCCCTATATCCGCAATCAAACCCACACTGCAAGTAATAACTAAAGTATTAACCCCTAAATCCGCCAACCCCAACATCGCAAACTACCTAATAAAACTATTAACCCTAATGCGCCATTATCCCAAAACACAATAAACATTTTAAAGTATTAACCCCTAACCCGCCATACCCACACAACGCAATGCTAATAAATCTATTAACCCCTAAACCACCAAAGCCCACAACGCAAATAAATTAAATTACTAAGCCCCCTAACCTAACACCCCCTAACCTAACACCACCTAAATTAACCCAAATTACCTACATTAAAAAATTCTAAAGTTACTAACTATTAAAATAAAAAACCTAACATTACTTTAAAAATAAAAAAAATAAATTTAAATTAATCTAAAATTACGGAAATTAAAAAAATCTAATATTACAGAAAATAATAAACAAATTATAAAAAATTAAAAAATTATCCCTAATTATCCCTAACAAAATAAGAAAGCCCCCCAAAATAAAAACACCCCCTAATCTAATGCTAAACTACCAATAGCCCTTAAAAGGGCTTTTTGTAGGGCATTGCCCTAAGTTAAACATTACAAATAAAAATACAAATTAAAAATAAACAAAGTCCCCGCTAACAGTAAAACCCCCCACCCACCAAACCCCCCAAAATAAAAAAAACAAAACAAAAAAAAAAACCTAAACTAACCATTGCCCTAAAAGGGCATTTGTTTGGGCATTGCCCTTAAAAGGGCATTTAGCTCTTTTACGAAGTCTAACCCCCAGGTTGGTACTCACCGTTCCTTAAGTCCGGCGGAGAAGGTCCCGTTCCATGTGGTGAAGACCTGCGACCCTGGAACTGAAGACCGGCGACCCTGGAACTGAAGACCGGCAACCGCAGAGCCATGGAGCGTGGAGGATCCTATTCGTACGATCTCTGCTGTACACTGAATAGTGAATTCAAGGTACGCGATTAAAGATGGCGTCCCTTGAATTCCTATTGGCTGACTTGATTCTTCAAATTCAAATCATCCAATAGGATGAGAGCTACTGAAATCCTATTGGCTGTTCAAATCAGCCAATAGGATGAGAGCTACCGAAATTCTATCGGCTGATTTGAATAGCCAATAGAATTTTAGTAGCTCCAGTTCCAGGGTTGCCGGTCTTCAGCTCCGTGGTCATGGGTCTTAAGCTCCGCCTTCCGCTCCACGCCGGATTGTTCCTGGAAGAAGAAAGAAGAGGTCGCCGCTTGAAAGAAGTCTTTTTTTTTAATTTAGTATAGGGTGGGCACTTCGTAAAAGAGCTAAATGCCCTTTTAAGGGCAATGCCCAAACAAATGCCCTTTTCAGGGCAATGGGTAGTTTAGGTTTTTTAGTGTTATTTTTTTTTATTTTGGGGGGTTTAGTGGGTGGGGGGTTTTACTGTTAGGGGGGACTTTGTTTATTTTTAAAGGGTCAGTAAATTCAGACGTTGTGAAAGCTAACACTAACCTCCTCTATATCCTTACATTAGAACCGCATTGTTCATTTTGAAAAAAAAAATATTCTAACATGTTTTATGAACTAATAATTATTGCAGCCTAGCTGTTACTCAACGTCTGTTCTCCAACCCCTCCATGGCATCTCAAATGTGGGCGGTATAGACTGACTCTGTACTTCCCACATGCAAATGATGTGATGCCCATTTTTCCTCCCACTGAAGCTCGCTCACGCTTGGAAGCATTGATCGCTTGCCATGAACGTATGATTTTGGGCATGCCTATAACTAGGAATAGAGGAAACCAGAAGCAGATGATGTCATTGTGCGCGCGTTCGCATAGAAGGTACATAGCGCGACAGATATCACCACTATAGGTTGATTGCTAATTCTTGAAATATATGGCGTTCACAGAGAATACACAAGGGGTAAAAGTTTGACGATAAAATATATAGGATAAAAACTTTTGTTTTACACTTTGATGAATGAAACTTATGTTAAATACATGTTGCACATGTAATTTTGACGGTTCAATTTCAGAGTATACTGTCCCTTTAATGTAAAAGAGCTGTTTAACTTAGGGCAATGCCCTACAAAAAGCCCTTTTAAGGGCTATTGGTAGTTTAGCATTAGATTAGGGTTTTTTTTTTATTTTGGGGGGGCTTTTTTATTTTCTTAGGGATTAGGTTTAATTTTTAAATTTTTGATAATTTGTTTATTATTTTCTGTTATATTAGATTTTTTTATTTTCCGTAATTTTAGATTAATTTAAATTTATTTTTTTTATTTTTAAAGTAATGTTAGGTTTTTTATTTTAATAGTTAGTAACTTTAGTATTTTTTAATGTAGGTAATTTGGGTTAATTTAGGGGGTTTTAGGTTAGGGGGCTTAGTAATTGGATTATTTATCTGCGTTGTGGGCTTTGGCGGTTTAGGGGTTAATAGATTTATTAGCAGTGCGATATGTGGGTATGGCGGGTTATGGGTTAATACTTTAATAGGTTTATTGCGTTGTGGGTTAATAGCGGATTAGGGGTTAATAGTTTTATTAGGTAGTTTGCGATGTTGGGGTTGGCGGATTTAGGGGTTAATACTTTAGTTATTACTTGCAGTGTGGGTTTGATGGCAGATATAGGGGTTAATATACTTTATTAATTATTGCGGTGGGGGATTGCGGTTGACAGGTAGATAGATATTGCGTATGCGTAAGGTGTTAGTTACATTTTTTAGCCAGTTACGGGAGTTACGCTGCTCCCATACTCAGCGCAAGGCCTGCTGCTGCTGCCTTTGTGTGGCGAGGTGAAAATTAAGTAAAATGTCTCCATTTTCGCCACGTAAGTCCTTGCGCTGAATATTGGATACCGATTTGCGAGGCGGTCCCATATTAGCTTATGGGAGTAAAAATTGCGGCGACAGGTGCAATATACGTGCCGCATTTATATGCGTCGCTGTATATTGGATACCAAAACCGCGTAAAAAATAGTCTGTGCATATAGGCAAATAAACATTATCACCCTGCAGTCATTATAGAAGCCCTTTACAAGGATATGTGTCAACAAATTAATTATACCAGCAATTCCTCAATAGCAACTTGGATTCCCTGTTCTGAAGCCTAGCCTAGATCCCTATGCATATTGGGTAAATAATACATTATTTCCATAAGAATTTAAATTTTCAGTACGAGGATACATTAGGTTGTAAAAATGAACCAGTAGAAATATAAGTGACAGCGCCAACATTTTTCTTAGGTCTCACGGCCCTAACCCAAAATTCAGCACATATGGGGGGGAAAAGGGAAAAATTAAATTTTATCTGGTGAGGAGTATATCACTTCAAACAAGACACTATAGACCCTACTGCTTTGTGGTTGGTTTAAATGGACATTGAAGTTACATTTAAAGAATTTGTCTGCCCTAAGAAAATACATTACAGAATAGTGCTCAGTAAAATTAGCAGTTTAAAAACTGTGTTGAAAGTTTGATGTAAAATCTTAATCAAATATACATTAAAAATATGCATTAAATTTCATATTAAAAATATGCAGCAAAATGTGAACTTAAAGGGACATAGAAATCAACATTTTTATTTCATGATTCAGATAGGTAACTGGTTTTCAAAGCTGTCCTCCCTAACAGGCCAGATTTTGAGGATCTCTGAACTAGAGCACAGGTGAAATAATCAGCTGATTAATAAAGATGCGGCCAGATTACGAGTTTTGCATTATGAGCTGTGCGGTGCTAAGGAGCATTTTTTTCTCACCGTTCACTTAGATACAGCGCTGGTATTACAGGTTTTTACAAACTCAGCGTTAAAAGGCAAGAAGTGAGCGTAGAGCAAAATTGAGCTCCATAGCACACTCCAATACCAGCGCTGCTTAAGTCAGCGGTGAGCTGGTCGTACGTGCTCGTGCACGATTTCCCTATAGATATCAATGGGGAGAGCCGGCTAAGAAAAAGTCTAACACCTTCCAAAAAGCAGCGTAAAACTCAGTAACACAGCCCCATTGATTCCTATGGGGAAACTAAAGTTATGTTTACACCTAACACTCTAACATGAACCCCGAGTCTAAACACCCCTAATCTTACACTTATTAACCCCTAATCGCCAACACCTACATTATATTTATTAACCCCTAATCTGCCACCCCCAACATCGCTGCCACTATTCTAAATTTATTAACACTTAAGTCTAACCCTAACCCTAACACCCCCTAACTTAAATATAATTTAAATACTTCTAAATAAAATTCCTAACATTAACTAAATTATTCCTATTTAAAACTAAATACTTACCTATAAAATAAACCCTAAGCTAGCTACAATATAACTAATAGTTACATTGTATCTAGCTTAGGATTTATTTTTATTTTACAGGCAAGTTTGTATTTATTTTAACTAGGTAGAATAGTTACTAAATAGTTATTAACTATTTGCTAACTACCTAGCTAAAATAAATGCAAATGTACCTGTAAAATAAAACCTAACCTAAGTTACACTAACACCTAACACTACACTACAATTAAATCAATTCCCTAAATTAAATACAATTAAATAAATTAAATTAAATTAGCTAAATCACAAAAAAAAACCCACTAAATTACAGAAAATAAAAAACAAATTACAAGATATTTAAACTAATTACACCTAATCTAATAGCCCTATCAAAATAAAAAAAAAAATCCCCCTCAAAATAACAAAAAACCCTAGCCTAAACTAAACTGTCAATAGCCCTTAAAAGGGCCTTTTTTTGCATTGCCCCAAAGAAATCAGCTCTTTTACCTTTAAAAATAAATACAAACAACCCCCCCCCAACAAAAGCCTAACTAAAAAAAACTAAGCTCCCCATTGCCCTGAAAAGGGCATTTAGCTCTATTGCAGGCCCAAAGCCCTAACCTAAAAAATAAACCCACCCTTAAAAAAATCCTAACACTAACCCCCGAAGATTCACTTACCGGGAGAAGTCTTCATCCAAGCGGCAAGATGTCCTCAAGGAAGCCGGCAGAAGTGGTCCTCCAGACGGGTAGAAGTCTTCATCCAGATGGCATCTTCTAACTTCATCCTTCCGGCGCGGAGCGGGTCCATCTTCAAGACATCCAACGCGGAGCATCCTCTTCTTCCGACGGACTAACGATGAATGAAGGTGCCTTTAAATGACGTCATCCAAGATGGCGTCCCTTAGATTCCGATTGGCTGATAGAATTCTATTGGCAGATTAGGGGTTAAAAATGTTATTATAGTGTTTGCGATGTGGGAGGGCCTCTGTTTAGGGGTTAATAGGTAGTTTATGGGTGTTAGTGTACTTTTTAGCACTTTAGTTATGAGTTTTATGCTACGGCGTAGTAGTGTAAAACTCATAACTACTGACTTTAAAATGCGTTAGGAATCTTTGAGGTAGAGGGTGTACCACTCACTTTTTGGCCTCCCAGGACAGACTCGTAATACTGGCGCTATGGAAGTCCCATAGAAAAAAGGGTTTACGAAGTTTACGCAAGCCGGTTTGCGGTAAGGCCAAAAAAGTGTGCGGGCCCCTAAACCTGCAAGACTCGTAATAGCAGTGGTAGTGAAAAAGCAGCGTTAGGACCTGTTAACGCTGCTTTTTTAGCTTACTGCAAAACTCGTAATCTAGCCGATGGTTATTTTACCTGCTCTCACCCAAGGTAGTCCAGTAATCTGGCCTGTTAGGGGGCCTAATGACAGGTTTGAAAACCAGTGCAATAGATCATACAATTTTAAACAACTTTACAATTTACTTATATTATCTAATTTATTTCATTCTCATTGTATCCTTTGTTAAAGAAGCAGCATGCAGCCACCAATCAGCAGTTTCTGAGACTACCTACATATACTTTTCAACTAAGGAAACAAAGAACTAAAAAGAAACGATAATAGAAATAAATTGGAAAATGTTTAATATGGTATGCTCTATCTAAATCAAGAAAGAACAAACATGGGTTTCACATCCCTTTAAATAATGTAGTAAAATTACATTAAAATATAACTTATTAGTCTAAAATAACACAAAAACATGGCCCATTTGTCTATATATCAAAATGTAGTAACATTTTTTATTATTCTTTACTTGGAAGATCATACTATTATATATTAGGTACTTTCTCATAGATATATTAATTGAATAGCATGACTGAATTAACTGACTCATGAACAATAACCTGACCATTGAGACTATTGTTTGGCCACATTACACTACATTCTTATCTACTACTAGTAACATTCTATGATTAAGTAATCCAACAGGGTACATGTTTATGCTAATTAAAATAAAAAAATGACAGAAACACCACTGACACATTTTGCTTAAACAGAATGATCAAAGGGCACCTCTAATGTCCCATCTTGCAAGTATATGTATAAATAACGTCAAGTCCACTTTGATTGGTTCGTTGGTATGTCTATCATTATATGGTGTAAGGCGATTGGTCAGAAGGTTATAATATGATAAGCATGTGTAAAAGATCATTTTAAAGAACAGATTTCATTTTTGGTACATATTTAATAATTCTTGAAAAATGTCCTTTTAAAAAAGAAATTCTCTGAGTAATTCTTAAAAGTTATTATAAATATTGTATATATATATATATATACATTATGCATAATAATTTTTAGTAATTAATATTACAAATTTTTTATTCAGTATTTAAATGACCCGTATTTAGCAATTCTTCGTGTGAGCTAACCCAACACCGCATTAGACCTAAATCGCAAACGTTATACTCATATTTTATATTCCTAGTTCTTCACATATAATTTTTTAAATTTATATATATATATATATATATATATATATATATATATATAGAGTAATGTTAATGTAAAATAGATATCTATCCTATATCTCTATAGGAATAGATATACAGGTATAGGTATATACAGATATATATATATATATATATATATATATATATATATATATATATATATATATAAAAATATGTATTTACAATAAAATTTACATTGTTCTACAAGTGAAGAACATTGGAATGGGAAATATGAATAACTCTTGTTGGGTTAGTGTGCAAGCGATAGGTGTTAAATTTTTCTCTTCTGCGCTCTCCATTGATATCTATAGGGAGAATACATTAATGCAGTTGCGATATTGCAAAGTCCTTTTGGTTAGCGCTCGTCGGATTTCTTTTGCGTGCAAACTTTTTACTTTCAACTTGTAAAAGCCGTGCCACCCAACACATGCAAAAAGATTACTTCTAGCAAAGTTTCCACTTTAGTGAAAATGCTAAATAGCGCACCACTTGTAACCTGGCACAATGTATTATTTCAGATCCCAGAAAACTACAATTTTGAAAAGAAAATTTTCTAGAAACTCTGTTGCCATGAGTGGTAGTTTTGCTATCTTCTATTTATTAAACTTAGTCTTGGCACGGATATTTTATGTGCTTCACTTTCCTTTGGAAGCACATTGTTTTTGTTTGTTATTTCCTTGTCAAAGTTCAAATATTATATTGTTTAATATGCAAATGACAGAAACCTTGTGTACATATGGCACTATTCACTAACACTTCACAGGTGTGTAATATGCCAACCAATTCCTGTCTGCAATATATTTCTCTTTTTCTGTTATGTTGTAAATTCCTCTTAAAGGCTTTTGAGTATTTTTAATAAAATGTGAACACCACATAAATTGAACTTTTATGGCTCCAAAGTGCTTTGTTTTTTATTTAGTTTTATTAAAAATAGTATGTGGTTCAAAACAACAATATACGTACAAACACAGATACAATATATATGTACAGTCGGAATCATCATTTTAATTAGAACATGCATTTTTAAGAGAAGTTTTAATTTACTTCTGTTATCAAATTTACTATGTTCTCTTGGTATCCTAAGTTGAAAAGCATACCTAGGTAGGCTCAGAAGCAACAATGCACTACTGGAAGCTAGTTGGTGATGGCGGCTACACAAATATGCCTCATGTCATTGGCTAGCCCGATGAATTCAGCTGCAGGAGTTTAAAACAAAGTTATATGCAAACAATAAAACAATAATGAAAATACACATTAGATCATCTCTTATTTCACTTTTATGTTCTGTTAACCCCTTAATGACTGACAACGTACACCATACGTCCTCAAAAAAAATACCCTTAACGACCGAGGACGTACGGCGTTGGTCTTGGAAAGCAGTGGAAGCGATCCTGATCTCTTCCAGCTGCTTTCCGGTTATTGCAGTGATGCCTCGATATCGAGGCATCCTGCAATAACATTTCTTACCCCTCTGATGCAGAGAGAGACACTCTGGGGCTCTCTCTGCACCAGACATCGATGGCCGGTATCTTTGGTGGGTGGGAGCCGGTGTGGTAGGCGGGTGGGCGGCCATCGATGGCTTGGAACAGTAAGAGGGGGCGGGATCAGGGGCAGGGTCGCCGGGGGCGTGCACAGATGCACGCGAGTGTACGGGGGTGGCGAGTGGGCTCGCGCACGGGGAGGGAACCGCTACAGTATGGAAAAGTTTACTTGCAAGAAGTGGGAGAGAGGGGGGAGGGAATTGATTAAAATAAAATCTAACGTTTTTTTAATTTGATCGCATTTGGCGGTGAAATGGTGGCATGAAATATACCAAGATGGGCCTAGATCAATACTTGGGGTTGTCTACTACACTAAAGCTAAAATTAACTCTAGAAGCTCCCTACATGCTCCCTAATTAACCCCTTCACTGCTGGGCATAATACACGTGTGATGCGCAGTGGCATTTATCAGCCTTCTAATTACCAAAAAGCAACGCAAAAGCCATATATGTCTGCTATTTCTGAACAAAGGGGATCCCAGAGAAGCATATACAACCATTTATGCCATAATTGCACAAGTTGTTTGTAAATAATTTCAGTGAGAAACCTAAAGTTTGTGAAAAAAATTGTGAAAAAGTGAACGATTTTTTTTATTTGATCGCATTTGGCGGTGAAATGGTGGCATGTAATATACTAAAATAAGCCTAGATCAATACTTTGGAATGTCTTCTAAAAAAAATATATATATACATGTCAAGGGATATTCAGGGATTCCTGAAAGATATCAATGTCCCAAAGTAACTAGCGCTAATTTTGGAAAAAGTGGTTTGGAAATAGCAAAGTGCTACTTGTACTTATTGCCCTATAACTTGCAAAAAATGCAAAGAACATGTAAACATTGTGTATTTCTAAACTCAGGACAAAATTTAGAAACTATTTAGCATGGTTTTTTTTTGGTTGATGTGTAACAGATTTTGGGGGTCGAAGTTAGAAAAAGTGTGTTTTTTTCCATTTTTTCCTCATATTTTATAAAAAAAAATGATAGTAAATTATAAGATATGATGAAAAAAAAAAAAGAAAGTCCATTTAATGGCGAGAAAAACGGTATATAATATGTGTGGGTACAGTAAATGAGTAAGAGGAAAATTACAGCTAAACACAAACACAGCAGAAATGTAAAAATAGGGACAGTCAACAGAAATATTTTATTGTTTAAAAAGATAGATAACGCCTTTATTACCCAATTCCCCAGCTTTGAACAATGAACATTGTTATATTAATATACTTTATAACCTTTAAACCTCTAAATGTCTGTCTGTTTCTAAGACCGTAATGACAGCCCCATGATAACATGCTTTTGTATTTGCTTTTCACATCAGGGGAAGCTAGTTCATGTGAGCCATATAGATAACATTGTGCTGACGCCCGTGGATCCTAACAACACAACAGTAATTGTCTTAAATCCAAGTCAGTAGATAAAGTCATGTGATCAGGGGGCCGTCAGAAGATGCTTAGGGGCCGATTTATCAAGCCTAAAGGCTCACCGGAAACAGAAGTTACGAAGCAGCCGTCTAAAGACCGCTGCTCCATAACATGTCTGCCTGCTCTGAGGCCACAGACAGAAATCAACCCGATCGAATACGATCGGGTTGATTGACACCCCCTGCTAACGGCTGATTGGCCGTGAATCTGCAGGCGACGACATTGCACCAGCAGTTCACAAGAACTGCTGTAGCAATGATTAATGCTGACAGTGTTTTTTTGATAAGTCTACACATGCTGGAAAGGAGGCTGATGTGGATTTGTGTAGAACAAAGAGACTGGAATTTACTAAGCTTAAAGGGACAGTGTACACCAATTTTCATATAACTGCATGTAATAGACACCTTTATAAAGAAAAATATACACAGATACTGATCTAAATATCCAGTATAAAACCTTTTAAAAACTTAGGAGCACCAAGATTAGCAAAACATTTATTTAAAGAAAAATCTAGTGTACAATGTCCCTTTAAAGGCCAAGATGCAGAACTTTATACTGTTTTTTTGTTTGTTTGTTTTTTAGCTTTATATCACCCAACGTATACTTTGAATTTCACATGAATATGGCTTGAGCTTTAAAATTGAAAAAAAAAAAGTGAATTAAAAATTATATGAGTAAAATTTCAAAGCGTCATACACCATAAATAGTATGACATATTACGGCAGAAACAAAATCAGTGACTGTGTAAAATAAAACTATGTATTTATTTTAGTCACATGTATTTGAATATTTGCATAATATTTATTTAAAGTGAAGGTAAACTTTCACGAATGAGTGCTCGGTTTTTAAAAATATTACTAAAAACAGGGGCACTTTCATTCATGAAAGTTTACATTTCACCGTTTTTATTAAAATACTTACCTTTCTTTCTTGCAAGCTGGAGCAGCGATTCCCCCGCCTGCAGCTTGTCTCTTCTTACGTCAGCAATGACGAATCCGGCTTCCTCAAATCACAGCGTTGCCAGGGCCGGATTTCCCATGAGCACAGTAGGCATGTGCCTACAGGCGCATTGCAGTGAGGGGCGCCTGCCTGTCAGTGTATCGTAATAAAAAAAAAAAAAAATTCTGAGGGCATTAATTTTAGTAAGAATTGTGCTGCCAGCTGCTTACAGAGTCGAGTGTTTCATTGGGAATATGTTACAGCAGTCCAGGGAGCCATGAAGGATAGAGGGGCAAAGATTAAAACTAAACCCCTCCCATTCACGCCAGGCATGTTTACTGTGTAAGTTTCACTTTTATTTTATGTACTTCTGTTGCCTCCCTCACACAGCCAAGCTCCATGCTGATGTGGAGCAGACACTTTTAGTTGAAAGAATGAAGGCTTCAGGACAGGTTAGGACTGTACAAGGGTTCTAAATACTGCCTAGAATCACAACATAACAAGTAGAGCACACTTTAACCCCTTGGCTACCAGAGAAGATTGCAGCATATTCATTTGTTATGTGCTATATTCCTTTTTTATAGCCAGGGGGTTAAATTCTGCTGTAGGATGAATGTTTTTGTTCTATAAAGGCCTTGGAGGTGAGGAGGTTATGTGGGACTAGCTGCTCTGCTCTTTATTATAAGTTGCTGATTGTGATTTACAGCCTTTAGGGCACTTTGACAACGATGTTTGTAGACTGTAAGGCTGTTGCTATAAATGAAGAGCTTGATTACTAAAGGTTAACTAGCAAAATAAAAATGTGTATGTGTGTAAACCACTCACATGGCATATTTGTGTGTGTGTGTATATATATATATATATATATATATATATACAGTATATATTTATATATATATATATATATATATATATATATATATATATATATATATACAGTATATACATACACATCACATTAAAAATTGTTCATCTGTTCTTTTATCAAGTGTGGTATGTTTGTGTTTTGTGGTAAATTGAATTTTACCCCTGAATTTTCTGTATTATTTACTATAGATCTATATACAAATACCACTGGGTCCTAAAAGTAGAGCTCCTAAATATTCTTACTGCCTTCATATTTGTTGACCCCTGGATTACATATAATCTACAACATTCTATTTTTTCCTTTAAGAGCAACATCATATTATATTTAAATTCAGAACAAAATAAATGTAACATCTGTGTGTATTTGTACCAAAAATATTAGAGTTCACAAGATTTTTTTTCATGTAGTGGAAAAAATACCTACATTTTATATTTTCTTACACTGGCTGCAAAAGTTGTTGATGAGCTTGCATGCTGCTAGTTTTAATATTGCTATTGTTTACCCAAAACTGTGTTTAACTCCAACAAAATGTTAAGCACATAGTCAAAGTCATCTCCAGAAAAGCAATACACTAATGGCTTGTCAGTAAACATGTCCTATGAGCCCATCTGGGTCTGCACAGATGTGTATTGCTGTCTTAGAACTGACATTGACTATGTGTTTAACTCTTTTGCAAGAGGCTAACATACTTCTGTGCAAGCACTAGTGCAATAATAAAATGCTCTAGCAAACTTTCACATTTTATGTCCCTTTAAATAGGGTTTTCTTTAGAATATTTTGCATTAAAAGTTTAACATGATTTGTTTTTGTTATACATAATATAAATTATATGGCCATTTGAGTTAAGTGAATTTTGACTTTTGGTGTAGTTTCCATTACAACAAATATTGCATTTGGTGTATGTATTTGTGTATCTCCATAAAAGGGAACATGTAATTACCTTAAGCTTTAATGTTTTGCATCTAATATTTATTTTAGTTGTCCTAAATAATAATAAAAAAATGTCCTCAGTTTTTTCCATTTTTTTTGGGGGGGGGGCGTTCAGGTTTTTGTGCCTACAGGCACCTGAGATGTAAATCATGCCCTGGGCTTTGCCTCAGGCAATGATTCCCCTGGGGGGAAGCCTTGATTGGAGGATGCCATATTCGTCATTGCTGACATAAGACGAGACGAGCGGCAGGAGGGGGAATCACTTCTCCGGCTTCAAGAAGAAAAGGTAAGTATTTTAACAAAAACAGTGAAATGTAAACTTTCATGAATGAAAGTGCCCCTGTTTTTAATAGTATTTTTCAAAACCGGGCACTCATTCTTGAAAGTTGACATTTACTTTAATAGCATAGTTGAAGATTCTATTGAAGATTCTAGCAGAAGCAAAAGGAATTGTAGTGGGCTTGAGGAAATGCTGCAATATGTCTTCTGGGAATTTAACTGCACTGTTTATATTTTAAAATTGTTATGTTTTTTTCATCCAAAATTGATAGAAAAGGAGAGAATATTAAGATGAAAAATGTTTTCGAAAAGTACTGCATTTTCAAATATTCAATACACAGACACACTTTGAAGTAAAGATGAATATAGTATCCCTCAGTGAATTATGGCATTATGTGTTATCTTCTGGAAACTTTGAAGCTGATTTTTCCTTTAACGTAGCACGTTACATAATATCTATTATTGATTACTTAGAGATACCTGGTATTAAAAATAACATTACAATATAAAAAATGCCATCTTATATGCAGGGAATAGACAAGTTATATAGTGACATAAAGAAGGGCTGAGGGTGAGAGAGGTGTAGTTCATGTAGTTCATAGCATTCATTGCCCAGTCCAGGGGGCTGATTTAACAAGCACTGTTTAGGCCCCAATGCCTCTGTTTCTACGTGAGCCTTCAGGCTCACCGGAAACAGGAGTTAAGAAGCAGCGGTCTTAAAGGGACAGTCAAGTCCAAAAAAAACTTTCATGTTTCAAATAGGGCATGTCAGTTTAAACAACTTTCCAATTTACTTTTATCACCAATTTTGCTTTGTTCTTTTGGTATTCTTAGTTGAAAGCTAAACCTAGGAGGTTCATATGCTAATTTCTTAGACCTTTTTTTCACCACTAGAGGGCATTCGTTCACCATGAATTTACCATGGAGACAGCTCTGATTGGCTAAAATGCAAGTCTGTCAAAAGAACTGAAATAAGGGGGCAGTCTGCTAAGGCTTAGATACAAGGTAATTACATAGGTAAAATGTGTATTATTATAACTGTGTTTGGTTATTCAAAACTGGGGAATTGGTAATTAAAGGATTATCTATCTTTTAAAACAACAAAAATTCTGGTGTTGACTGTCCCTTTAAGACCCCTGCTCCTTAATTCATCCGTCCACTTCTGAGGTGGTGGACAGCAAGCCGTCCGATCGCATACAATCGGGTTGATTGACAGCCCCTGCTAGCGGCTGAATGGCTACAAATCTGCAGGGGGCGGCATTGCACAAGCATTTCACAAGGAATGTTTGTGCAATGACAAATGCCAACAGTGTATGCTGTCAGCATTTATTGATGTCTGGCAGACATGATCGGCTACAGCGGATCATATCCACCAGACACATGATAAATCGTCCCCCATGTGTTAAAGGACATGAAACCCAAAATGTATGTTTCATGATTCAGATAAAGCATGCAATGTTAAACAATTTTCTACTTTACTTCTATTATTACATTTTCTTTGTTCACTCTGTATCTTTAGTTGAAATACAGTGACGTAAGCTCAGGAGTGTCCATTTGGAAGAGCACTAGACGGCATCCCTATTTCCTGCTATATAGTGTTCTAGATACCTACCTAAGTATATTTTCAACAAAGAATACCATGTGAACAATACAAATTTGATAACAGAAGTAAATAGGATTTTTTTAAAAAAAATTGTATGCTTTGTCATATCCCTTTTAGTGGTCTTACAATTACCGACCTGCTGTAAGTTTATTCTAACTTCAGCTAGAGCAACTATACAGAGCTTATGCGCACACCCAGTGAGGCCTATTTATCAAATGTCTGTCGAACCTGATCCGAGAGTGCGGATCAGGTACGTCAGACATCGCTGAATGCGGAGAGCAATACGCTCTCCATATTCATAATTGCACCAGCAGCTCACAAGAGCTGCTGGTACAACGCCGCCCCCTGCAGACTCGCGGCCAATCGTCCGTCAGCAGGGGGGTGTCAATCAACCCGATTATACTCGATCGGGTTGAATTCCGGAGATCTCTGTCCGCCTGCTCAGAGCTTTAGACCGCTGCTCCATAGCTTGCGTTTCTGTCGAGTCTGAAGACTCACCAGAAACACGGGCCCTCAAGCTCCATTCGGAGCTTGATAAATGGGCCTCAGTAGGTCAGCATGCACAGCAAGTTCGCTGTCCCCAAGTCTTTCAGCTAGAGCATCAAATTCTGTTGCTTATCTTTTCAAGATGGCTTCTAGATTTTGAACAAACGAGTCAACCCCTGAATTAGGCAGCTAAATATTACGCAAGGTCTGTGCCTAATGTAAAGGGAGGGTGTGGGGCTTAATTTAAGGTTTAAATCTCATTACTAGCCTGTGCAATTAATTCCTGATATTCATTACGTATGAAACTTCAACAATTTTAGACTGAGGGGCCCATTTATTAAGCTCCGAACAGAGCTTGTGGGCCCGTGTTTCTGGCGAGTCTTCAGACTCGCCAGAAACAGCAGTTATGAAGCAGCTCCATAACCCTGTCCGTCTGCTCTGAGCAGGCGAACAGGAATCGCCGGAAATCAACCTGATCGAATACGATCGGGTTGATTGACACCCCCTGCTGGCGGCCCATTGGCCGCGAGTCAGCAGGGGGCGGCGTTGCACCAGCAGCTCTTGTGAGCTGCTGGTGCAATGCTGAATACGGAGAGCGTATTGCTCTCCGCATTCAGCGATGTCTTGCAGACCTGATCCGCACTGTCGGATCAGGTCCGCAAGACATTTGATAAATAGGCCCCTTAATCTAAAGTCTATGCTTTGAAAAAAAAAAATATGTTAGGAAAGTTACGAATTATTAGTATTTATCAAAATTTTGATTATTATTTTCAGAAATACAGATAGGTACTGAGAGAAAGTATCATGTGAAAGTTAAATAATTTTCTTATTGAAAAGTTAATTACTGATATAAAGAAATTGTAAGCCATTTGATTTTTACCTTTTATCATGTTGTTGTTTTTCGTTTCTGACTTAATGCTATATTTATTTTTGTCATTGTAAGATTTGTATATTGACGAATAAAAAAATATAATAAATAAAGGAAAGTTACCAATTATTTCCTGTTAGAACACAAAATTATAGTGGGAAGCATTTCTTACTTGTGATATTCATTCCCTTATAATAGCACCTAAAGGTAGATTACCAAGTGCACTGGGTCAAAAGCAGTCAAATGCAGAGTTAGTTAAAAGCATTTGGTTTTATATATATATATATATATATATATATATTATCTCTGATGAAGCGCATGTGAGCATGCGCGAAACGCGTCAGATCTAGCACCCCTTGCACACCTGTGTTAGTGCTACTCACCTTGTATATCCAATAAAGTCACCTGGCTTCAAGTTCCTGAGTCCTCGTTTTTCCTTTGTATCATATATATATATATATATATATATATATATATCAGTTATGCATCTATCTATCTATCTGTCTATGCATCTATGTATCTATCATCTATCTATCTGTCTATCTATCTGTCTATATATGTGTATATGTTTCAGAACCTAAATACTGTCATAAATGTAAACTTTTTGAGGAAAAAAAATATTTAATAGTAAAAAAAGGGATTAATGCAAATTCTAAAACACCATAACCTTGTTGCACTGCTTGATGTTTTCTACCATTTGTAAAAAGCACTTGAGCAGTGCCAAAATGTTATGGTATTGAATAAATATTTAATTATTTGTGTCTGTGTGTATATACGTGTATGTGCCTATTTACTCGTGGTGTGCATGACATTTACACACATACACAAATGTTTTCATATACACATATATTTTTTCACAATATGCAATACAAAGAAACAAATTGGATTTCTAGAAATTTGTGAGCTTCTTCCCTGTGTAATAGTGCAGAATTTCATTTTATGGCTTGGCACCAGGACTGGATAAACAGGAATGGTGAATTGAGCAATAAGGAAGCAACACTGGCATGGGAAGAAATTATGATTAGGGTGGCATAGCCAAACAATATATCAGTGATCTGTTTTATACTTTGCTTAAGGGGAGGGTGGAGGAGTTACAATGGAATTTGTATCTATAGTAGAGATAGTTTTTGTAAGTTTTCTGATTCTGTTCTACATGTGCCAATATGTGCTCTAGATAAGGGTCTAAACATGTTTGCTAATATCACAATATTTGAACTTGTTATTATGTCACTAAATTAGTTTTTAGATTTGGGACAGGTTTTATTTACATAATGGCCTTGATTTACAATCCGTTAGAAAACCGTAATTGATTTATCTAACAAAAAAAAATCCCCATAGACTTTAATAATCATTTTCTGAAAATCATTCGATTCCTTTTTCTAATGCAATGAAAACAATCCCAATATTACTAAATGTATGTAAACTATTATTAAATGTGCAAAATATAACGAAGCAGGGGTGACAAACTTAGAAGCCATCCAGAATAAAGAAGAAACATGTTTGGGGTCATATGCAAAATTTTAAGGGATTTGACTCACAGAAATTGCTAAGCCCTGCAGTAAATTTTCATTCAAAAAATAAAAAATGTAGAAGACAGTTTTTTCTTTTCAATATTTATGGTGTGTATTAGCATCCATACCTGAGTGCTCAATACATCAGTATAAGGATACTGAAAAGGCACTCATGTATTTACAATTACACAATTACAATTTAGTTTTTGAATATAAACTCAATGTTTTGATTCAACAATTGAGTTTTTGTCAAGTCACATACATGTTTGCCAAACATCAACACACCAACCATTTCCTATAACCTACATTTAGAAACTAATCCCCTCCACATGTCACCCTATTGCAATTCAAATTGGTATCTATTCACTTTCACTGAGAGAACTCAATACATTATAAGGGGCCGATTTAACAAATGACGGATGGACATGATCCACTGTATGCATACGCTGTCGGCATTTATCATTGCACAAGCATTTCTTGTGAAATGCTTGTGCAATACCGCCCCTGCACATTTGCGGCCGCTAGCAGGGGGTGTCAATCATCCCGATGGTATCTGATCTGGATGATTGTTGTCCGCCACCTCCGAGTTAAGAAGCAGCTGCTTCTTAACTTATGTTTCAGGGGAATCTGAAACTACGGGGTTAGATTGCAGCATCTGCTGGTTGATAAATCTACCCCTATGACTCTTCTCATTTTAAAATAAGTACCAACCTAGTACAACTGGTACAGGAGCCTTACATCCCATATACACATTTATTTTAGACATTATCTGCTTAAAGGAACAGTATACTATAACATTGTTTTTCCCTTAATATGTTTCCAATTCCTTTTTTTTAGAAGGTGCAGAGTATAAAATGTACGAGATATACTTTTTATTTGTGTATATGAATTAGCTGATTTTGTGTTTTGAAGCCACAACCTAATAAAATGGGTTGAACTTGTAGGTATAATCAGATCTCATTACTTTATCACATTGTCTAACTATACCTGCTTCTTTATCTTATATCTGTCCATAAACCAATCACCAATACTTGGAGAGAACAATGGAAAATTAACATTTTATTACCTTATCTCTTCTATAACCCACTGGGAGTATAATTTCTTCTACTGGCTGTGTTGACACAGCTTGGCCTTGAGGCCAAAAACTTTCAGGATGGGTGGGGATACCACAGGCTAAATAAACTATTTCAAATATAAGGATAATGGAAATACTTGTAAACAATTTAATACACTCCAGCAGGTAAAGTGGATCATTGGGAACAAATTAAAGGGGAGAAAAGGTTTGAGTAAACTGTCCCTTTAATATTCCACACTTGTGCACAACCCTTGCTACCAATATCTGAAATGTACAAGTAATTATATTAAGTAGCTTCACACTGCTAACTTGTCTCATCATAGACAATTCAGTGTCTTGCCCATTATCATTCATACACAGTGATCATGTGACCACATCCCTTAATCACACCCAAATGCTCTGTGCAGAATATATATTAAATCCAAGTAATAGTTCTACTTTAAGTTTTAAATAAATTAATAAAAGCATATATAATGCACATGTGACAGCTAGTATTCTTCAGAAAATTAAATTACAATTGGCATTTACATAGCTGATGAGGTTGAAAGAAGATAAAATGTCATTCAAGTGCAGATATTCTTTTATCTCTGTTTTTATTGTAAAACAATTGCCTGTAAATGGGACAGCAATACATTTATAAAAAGTCTCTACATGCGGCATAATATATCAGATTAGATTTTATTTTCAGACAAAAATATATCTAAGTTGTTTTTAAAGGTATCATGATATACAGAGTCACTTATCTGGCAAAGAGGTCTACAGTTTGATTGCTCTTACAGCGAAAAACTGTATTTTCTTTACAGGATCATTAAATTTCAATCTCTTGCCTCAAACAGTTTTCTTGAAATAAACAGAGCTCCTACCATATCTCTATTTGGACTATAAATATGTTATATTAAAGGGACATGTTACTCAAATTCTGCTACAGTCTACAAGTCCCCCTAAATCCTTTTCCACCTCTGTTTAGCCTCATTTAAAGGGACAGTCTACACCTTAGTCATCTCAACGTCTTACCTTAAATGAAGCTGCAAATAGCCTCTTGTACACTGTTTTATATCATGCAGCAGGAACAGTAAAAAAGTTATTTTTAAATGAATATTGTTTCTGGCCACTTTGAAATAACTGCCAAGCTCAGTCCACTGATTACATCATGATTTGGGCTGCATTTGGCGTCCAATCACAAAAGGTTCATTAGTTGGATTCAACAGACTGTCAATGCTATTCAGCAGAGTGCCTAGATACAGCCCAGATTGTGATGTCATAAGTGGGTGGAGCTTGGCAGCCATTTCAGAGTGGCCAGAAACAATATTCATTTCAACATAACTTCTTTACCATTCCTGCTGCATGGAGTGCAGGACTCGGAGGCTATTTGCAACTTAATCTAAGGTAAGCCTTTAAGATGACAAAGGTGTAGACTGTACCTTTAAAGGGACATGCGATTCAGAGAAAGCATACAATTTTAAACTTTCCGATTTATTTCAATCATCTAATTTGTTTCATTCTTTTGGTATCTAGATAGGCTCAGGAGCTGCTGATTGGTAGCTGCACATGTATGCCTTATGTTATTGGCTCTCCCATGTGCATTCCTGTTTCCTCAACCAAAGATACTAAGAGAAGGAAGCAAAAAGATAATAGAAGTAAGTTTGAACATTGTTTAAAATCGTATTCTCTATCTAAGTCATGAAATAAAGAAAAAATTAGTTTCATGTCACTTTAAGTATTACATTGCATATTTTTGCATGCAAGATATGAAATCTTACATTTCTTAGTGTTCAAAATACTTTGAAATGTCCTGGACCATTCTACAGATTTTGCAAATACTGTTGCAGAATAATTATATCCTACTCTACCCTAATTCATCTAACACAATGTAGTATAATCTACAAGGATAGAGATGTTGTTATCTAATCCTTCCTCTAAATCATTTATAAAAAAACAGGCTGAGTACTGCACCTTGAAGGGCCTGTACAATTTGATTTTGATCCATCTACTCCAACTTTTGTTCCCTGTCATTTAACCAGTTATTTATCCATGTGCTCTGTGATCCTACTTACTTACTTCTAGAAACTAATTAGATTAGTTTGTCATGATCTATTTCTCATAAAACCATTATTGTCACTCATGATGTTTTTATGAATATTCTCATGGAAATAATTCCTTATAATCCGCTCTAGCAGTTTTCCTGAAACTGGTGTCAGACTAACTGGTACTACAGGTACCAGGCTGGTTGTTTAGCTCTTAAGGACCAGCGCCATACCCTTTATGGTGGCTGTGTCATGGGCTGTTCGCACGCCGGTGTCATTCCTGTCGGCACAACCTCGCTATATCTGCATGCTTTAGGGGTGAGGCAGTGCAGAAATAGCGTAATAGCGTGGAGGATACTTCAGCCTATCTGTGTGTTCCTGTGATACCATGGCTATCATGGCTGTCAGTGGGCTGCCTCCATTCATGAGATACATGCTGTGATCAAAGAGTATCTCATGCGGCTGCTGGAAGTCTGCATGTGGGGCTAGCCATCAGCAGTACGGTAACTGTCAAAATGACAGTTTCTGTATATACAATCACTGTGACAGCCAGTTACAGTGAATGTTTTATTAAAATGGAGCCTAGATACTCGCATTCCCCAGTGCATGTTGGTATCAGGCTCAGTGGCCAATCACTGGATGCCTCAGGAGTAAGACAGCCCAGTGATGCACAAAAAAGTGGCCTATCGTCACATGTCAAAAAAGACAAGTCATTGTTTGTCCCAGTGAACACATACAGTGAATAAAGTGTAAAATGTATTTTAATGAAGTGCTTTTATAATTTTTTTTAAATAAATTTTATTTTAATAAAGTTTTTCTTTATTAATATATTTTTATTTTAATAAAGTTTTTTTTGTGTGTGTGTGTGTGTGTAAGTTTTAACCCTGTTATTTTCTGCCCTTGGTGATAAAAAGGGTTAAACATAATCTGTGAAAATAGTATTTTGCCTAGATTTACTATAAATTACTTGGAAACCTAGACATATGGGGTATTCCTAAAATCAGGACAACATAATGGGGTATATTTATTAATCTATCTATCTATTGGGTACTTATAGAGCACAAACTAATCACCCGTGAAGGTCTCAAGGCACTAATGGAAATCAGATAGGAGGAGGGGGGGAGGGGATGGGCGTTCAGTCGAAGAGCCAGGTTTTGAGGTCCTTTCTGAACTTTGTAAGGGAGGTGGATTGGTGGATTGTCTGAGGTGCAGCGGGAGGGTGTTCCATGTCTTTGCTGCCATGTGGGAGAAGGATCGCCCGCTGTGAATTTGCTGATGCAGGGGTTGATGTATTCAGGTCCGTTGTTGTGTAGGGCCTTGAACGCATGGGTAAAGAGCTTGAAGGTGATTCTCTTGTTAATGGGGAGCCAATGAAGGTTCCTTAGGTGTTCGATGATGTGGCATTGGAGAGGGATGTCAAGGATGAGTCTGGCTGAGGTGTTCTGGATACGTTGGAGTCTCTTTTGGAGTTAGATGGTGGAGCCGGCGTAGAGTGCATTGCCGTAGTCCAACCGGCTGCTGACAAGGGCGTGGGTGACTGTTTTCCTGTTTTCGGTAGGGATCCACTTCAAAATTTATTGTAGCAGGTGGAGGATGTGGAAGCATGTTAAGGTGATGGCATTAATTTGTCGGTTCATGGAGAGTGAGGAGTCCAGGATGAAGCCTATATTTCGTGTGTGGTCGGTTGGGGTTGGAGGGTGACCGAGGGCTGTGGGCCACCAGGAGTCATCCCATGCGGATTTATTGGGTCAGAGGAGGAGGACTTCGGTTTTGTCTGTTTTCAGTTTGAGCCGGTTGTCATTCATCCAGGCAGCGACTGCTCTCAGGCCTTCATGGACGTCTTTTTGGTAGTGGTGGGATCTCAGGCGAGTGAGATGATTAACTAGGTGTTGTCAGCGTAAGAGACGATGTTGAGGTTATGGCATTGGACGATGGCTGCGAGAGGGGCCATGTAGATGTTGAAGAGCGAACATGATACAATGTAGAGTATTATGTCCGCCGCACATTGATACATTTTAGACAAGGGGCATCAAGCTCCATACGGAGCTTGATAAATCGGCCCCAATGAATCTATTTTGCAATGTTTTTCATTAGCTACACTAGTTTTCTAGAAATAGATATGAAGAAAACTCCAAAAAATGCTTTTATTCAAATTTTTTACCCCTATTCTTTAGTATTACATCACAAGTTATTGTTATTTTATGTACCAATATAGGGTATCACTAGAAAAGCCTCTTTATTTTCTAAAAAAAAGAGTGTATAATATGTATGGGAGTATTTAATGGGACAGTCTTGTCAAAATTAAACTTTCATGATTCAGAAAGGGCATGTAATTTTAAATAACATTCCATTTTACTTTTATCATCAAATTTGCTTTGTTTACTTAGTATTCTTTGTTGAAAGCTAAACCTAGGTAGGTTCATATACTAATTTCTAATCCCTTGAAGACTGCCTCTTATCTCAGGGCTTTTGATAATTTTTCACAGCTAGTCAGTGCTAGTTCATGTATACCATATAGGCACGATTGTGCTCACTCCAGTGGAGTTATTTATGAGTCAGCACTGATTGGCTAAATTGCAAGTTTGTCAAAAGAACTGATAATAGGGGGCAGTCTGCAGAGACTTAGATACAAGGTGATCCCAGAGGTAATAATAAGTCTATTAATTTAACCATGTTGGTTATGCAAGGAATGGGTAATAAAGGTATTATCTATCTTTTTAAACAATACAAAATATAGAGTAAACTGTCCCTTTAACAAGAGAGCGTACTAGGTGAAACCAACAGTGAGCAAAAATGCTTGTGTCATTTAAGCATGGGAACTGGGAAAAACCTTGGCCCTTAAGGGGTTAAAATCAAGACTATGAGACTGAATATAAAAGAGCTTTGAATTCTTGGATATATTCCACCTGGACCAGGCATTTTATTTACATTGGAATTATCTAGTTTCTGCTTGATATTATCTAGATTTCCTGTATACAGAACAAAATTATTTAGCACCTCTACCTTCTCCTGGTCACTGTTGATCGCCTTACCCTTCTAAAAACTTTTAGCACGCCAATATTTTCCTTAACCGTTTGCCATTATATACTTGAAAAATCATCTTGGTCTGTCTTTCATTCCTTTTCAATTCATTTTGCAATTCTCTTGTTTTGCTAAGCAGAGTGCCATTTTCCATTTTGCAAGGATTTCTGCAGTACATATATAGGAGGGATCAGTACCATGCTCCTTAAATGAGCTGAATTTCCCATGTTTCTTTTTTACTTACAACTTTTTATTGAGCCACACTGATCTGAATTTATTTTTTACTTCTATCTCTACATGGTATATGTTGAGATGTGTATTTATTTAACAGGGCTTTAAATGTTCTCCATGGGGGTCAATTTATCAAGCTCCGTATGGAGCTTGATGCCCCTTGTTTGGTTTGCCGGAAACAGAAGTTATAAACCAGCGGTTTAAAGACCGCTGCTCCATAACCTGTCTGCCTGCTCTGAGGCAGCGGACATAAATCACCCCTAATGAATACGATCGGGTTGATTTACACCCCCTGCTAGAGGCCGCGAATCTGCAGGGGGCGGCATTGCACAAGCAGTTCACAAGAACTGCTAGTGCAATGATAAATACAGACAGCGTATGCTGTCAGTGTTTATCGATGTTCAGCGGACATGAAACGCTATATAATAGTGTTCCTTTTTTTTTTTTTAAGAGAAATTACTCATATGGGGTCCCTGAACCGGGCATCAGAATGAGAAATATCAGTCTGCTGAACTTTATGGGCCTGATTAGCTAAAGCTCTCTGGTCTGGCGAGATTCTATAAGATACCTTGTCAGTGTTATGAGGCTTACAAAAGTCAATAGCTGTGTGAGCACCTGAATTAAACTGTCCAATCTTGGGGGAGTTTTAAATATATACAGTCCCGGTATCAAGATAGCAAAATAAACCAGGGATTTCCCCTGTTCCACTCACCCCGGCTGATGGGTTAGATCCCGGATCTCTGCCGTTGCCGCTATTTTCCGGAAATGGCCCGTCCACAGGGAGCACACTGAGGATTCAAAGTATACCTTGAGGCTTGGGACAATCACATTCAGAGCCCCTCTGTCTGCCTCCGACTCATCACACGCTCCCGTCCTGGGTCCACTCCATCGCGGTAGCTCGGCGTCTGACGTCACCCGGAAACCCCGCCTCCGTCTGTTGACTCACTCTATGCTGTCCGATTTCTTTCCTGGCTTAGTCCGGCGGGTGCTGATTGCCGTTGTAGCAAGCTGCAAGAAACCACTGTGCAAACTCTGTTTCCAAAGGTATTAAAGGGTAAAGTGATTGAGATGCACCAGGGTTGCTTTACTTAAAAACGCTTTATTTAGAGTCCAAATAACTCAAAGAACTAGCTGCTGACGCGTTTCAGCCCATCTGGCCGTAATCGTAGCATGCTACGATTACGGCCAGATGGGCTGAAACACGTCAGCAGCTAGTTCTTTGAGTGCATTCTTTACACACCACTATGTCACTTATGTTGTAACTTTTTCTTCTATTTTGAAGTTATTTGGACTCTAAATAAAGCGTTTTTAAGTCAAGCAACCCTGGTGCATCTCAATCACTTTACCCTTTAAAGTGTTATGAGGCTTCTCAGGGGTTATTTTAAAATGCATTTTTTGGGAACTGTATGATTCATTAAAAGGGAGCTCACTAATATTATTTATGCGAAGAAGAGATACATACTTTATAATAGACTGCTCTGTAAAATAAGCTAATGATTTCTCTCCATGCCAGCGATTTTTTGAGAATTGGGCTCTATGTATGAGACATCTGGTTGGGTTTAGAATGTAGTAGACACAGGTGTAATTTTATTCTTGGCCCCATCAGCTTGCTTCAATTTATGCTCTTTTTTTTGAGCTTTCATTTTTAAAATTGAAGGTCTTATTTGAAATTTATAACACTGCCTATGGAAATTACTTTTGGAAAGTGATCACTATTACCTAAATGATCTGTGACTAATGACTAAACATTTATTTTATATTTGACAACAAAATAGCTTTTTCTTATAGGTTTCTTTATTCATTTTAACATGCAGTTATTTTTAATGTGCACAATAGTTTATAATCCTTAGATATTATATTAATTTATATTAGTATCAGTTTCCTAGTCTATTTAAGGCTAATTAAAATATCCCATAATTATAATTCATGTATTCTCATTGCAGCTTCTTTTTTATAACATCTGTTGTGTTTCATCGTTCACTGATTTTGGCAGCTTGTTAGTAACAATAGCTTTATTGGATTTTTATTACCACTTTTTATTCGGACCAATGATGTCTCAACAACATTATCTGTTTTATCAGAAATATTTCTCTCACCATAGGTTTCAAGTTGGTCTTAACTTTCATTGTCCTGCTCTTTTCTTATTTCTTTTGCTAAATAATGTATAATCCTCTGGGGTCAATTTATCAAGCTCCTTGTTGGCTCACCCAAAACAGAAGTTATGAAGCAGCGTTCTAAAGATGGTCAGTGATGTGCAGCAGACATGATATGCTACTTTGTATCATGTCCGCTCGCATATTGTTAAATATGCCCCTTAGTGTCAACTGTCAATTCATGTTGTCTTCCATCTAGGTTTCAGAAAGTATGATAATCTCATATAATCCTCCCGCTAGGTTTCAGATATGCTGGTAATCTCTTATTTCCCCCCACTGCTAAAAGTTTCGGCTCCCCTATTTTTCCCATTAGTCCTTCATGCATTTACACTCATACATTTAACTTCTCTGCCATCCAAACCCTGCAAGGTAACATTTTCTAAAATGTCCCTTTCCTCTTACATTTACTAACCACTTTCACAAACTATATTGTCTGCCCTCAATAGTTTAAAAGTTTCTCTAACCTGGAGGCCGTTCCTCTAACCTGGAGGCCGTTCCCTCCCTCTACAAAGCTGCCCATCATCCTTAAATTGCAATCCATACTTACTATAGACATTTTACCACCAAACAAGTCATCTTATTGTTCTAAAAACCCAAACTCCTTTCTACTGCACTGAATTCATGAATTTTAGTACATCCAATCTCCTGATAAACTCTATCATGGATACCAGTAGGCACCATGACTTTAGGATCAATCACAGTCCCTTACAACAATTTGGTAGCACAGTCCACATTATGCCAAACCTGAGCATCTGGTAGACAGCAAAACATTTTGTTCAAATTATTTGTTTGACAAATTATGCTATCAACATTCCTTGTAATTGAATCCCCTTTAGCCAGCACCCATCTTGAGCCCTCTCTGGTACTCAACGCCCTTTGTGTCTTAAAGGGACACTTAACACCTAAAAGCTAAATTCCTTAAATCTAACTCCTTCTGATTAGTGAAACGCAAGTAATCACAGATGTCTATGCAATCTTGGAAGCTGACCCAAATTGTTAAAAAAAAAAAGTGTTTTCAATTACAATGTTGTACCTGTGCTTGATATTCTTATGTATGCTGCCATATTGTAACGTGTGTTGCACACAGGTAAACGAACAGCACATTGCTCTATTATGTATGCACTATGCTGCTTAGAGGAATCTCGCTCACTGTGATACACGCAGAGCGTGTGCTGCAGCATTTGTAGAGACATTTTTATTTGTGAATTAATAGTATTTTAACATCATAATATATATTTAAAATGTTATTTTAAAAAAACAAATTACATTTTATAATGTTCCCTAAACAAATCTGATGAAGTCAGTGCACGGCTCCAGATACCATACTTGAAAATAGCAAGCTCAGGGGGGGGGGGGGGGGGAGGGGAGACAACAGTCCTGGGAATAATGGGTAAAGCCTTGCATAGTAAAATACGAGCTCCGTGGTGTGGTTATATCTAAGGTTCCTGACCCTGCAGTACATAATACTGGACCGGGAGTTCCTTTCTCTTTCAGCCCTAATGTTAAAACCCTCCTGGGACTTGAAGCGCGACTCCTACTGCAGGCTTGACATAGACAGCCCAGCTCATCACTGCCAGGGAGCGTGTGCAAACTCCACAACTGCAGTCTGTCACAGCCAGTGAGCATCTGGTAACCATCTTCAAACTACTGTCGATGTCAAGCCGGCAGTAGGAGTCGCGCTTCAAGTCCCAGGAGGGTTTTAACATTAGGGCTGAAAGAGAAAGGAACTCCCGGTGCAGTATTAAGCATCCTAGTGCATACATAGTAGAGCAATGTGCTTTGCACGTCACGTGACTGCTGTGCTCATGTAAGTTACATTATGGCATCATGCATAGAAACATCAGGCACAGGTACAACATTGTAATTGTATACACTTTTTTTTAACAATTTGCGGTGAGCTGGCAAGATTTCATAGAAATCAATGCTTACTTGCGTTTGTTTGATCAGAAGGAGTTAGATTTATGGGTTTTTAGCAGGTGTTTAATGTCCCTTTAAGGACTATTCATTGTACACTGGATTTTTCTTTGCATAAATGTTTTGTAGATTTTCCATTTATATAGCCCATCTGGGAGTATTTTTGTAACAATGTATAGTTTTCCTTATTTCTTAATAACATTGTGCTGATTTTCAGACACCATAACAAGCCCCAAATATCAGATGTAAACTGATGTCTACAGATTCCTGCTTTCTCCTGTTTGTGTAAGGGATCTTTTCATATGCAGGGGAGGGGAGTGTCTGCTCTTCCTGCTTCCTCAGTCCCATTTAAATGGGTGTCCCAGCCTAACCTCATCAACAGTTCTAAACTGGGAGCTTCTAAGTAAGTTTTTAAAATGTTTTATACTGGATTTTTATATCAGTATCTGTCCATATTCTTCTTTATAGTAGTGTGTATTACAAGCAGTTATATGAAAATTGGCATATACTGTCCCTTTATGGAGAACAGCCCTGTTATTGCCATACCTGAGCTGACATCCCCAGCATCTTTGCTTAACCTGGCACATTTATTGGGGTGTATCACCAAAAAAATGACCTGTATCTTTCTCAGGCTCCTACTGTCCCTTCTGTGACTGCTACATCTCTAAACATCCTAATCTGCACCAGTTCCACCACAGTCTTTTTATACATATAGCTCTGTAACAATAATTTTTCTTTCAAGAGTATGAATATCATACAGTGCAGTGTATTCTTTTAATATTCTAATCTGAGATCTACAGAGGAAGTAAAATAACAGCTTTAAAGAGTTATAAATCTTGGAGTAGCTTCTCATATAATACAAACATATGGGGCGCAAACAAATATACGGCGCAGGTTTCGGTGCAAGCGTGGGAACCTGCGCCGCCCGTAATTTCACCTTGCACATCGGGGTATTACATAAACCCTGCCGGCAGTTCATAAAGTGCCATAAGTCGGATAAACTAGCGATGTCCAGAAATGTGAGTAAATACAATTTTCTGGAGTCGCTAGTGACTTACGGCACTTTAGAAACTGCCGGCACCTAAGAAAAGTAAAGAAAATAACAAATCTCCCGTAAAAGTCACACCTCACAAAAATAAGCCCGACACATAAAACCCCTATATCCGCAATCCCCCCCTCTCATTACTAATATTAAATGCATTAACCCCTAGACCGACAACCCCCCACAAGGCAATATTCCTATTTAAACTATTAACCCCTATATCCGCCATGAAACCCACACTGCAAGTAATAACTAAATGATTAACCCCTAAACCACCACAGCCCACAATGCAATTAACCTATTCAAGTATTAACCCCTAAACTGCCATAGCCCACATAGCCTATTAAATGTATTAACCCCTAATCTGCCGCCGCCAACAACGTCGCCACCACTATAATAAAGTTATTAACCCCTAAACCTAAGTCTAACCCTAACCCTAACACCCCCGTAACTTAAATATTATTTAAATAAATCTAAATAAATTTACTATTATTAAAAATTATTCCTATTTAAAACTAAATACTTTCATATAAAATAAACCCTAAGATAGCTACAATATAATTAATAATTACATTGTAGCTATTTTAGGATTTATTTTTATTTTACAGGCCACTTTGTATTTATTTTAACTAGGTAAAATAGTTATTAAATAGTTATTAACTATTTAATAGCTACCTAGTTAAAATAAATACAAATTTACCTGTAAACTAAATCCTAACCTAAGTTACAATTACACCTAATACTACACTATCATTAAATAAATTAAATTAATTAACTACAATTACCTAAAATTAAATACAATTAAATAAAATAAACTAAAGTACAAAAAAAACCACACTAAATTACGGAAAACAAAAAAAAATTACAAGAAGTTTAAACTAATTACACCTAATCTAAGCCCCCTAATAAAATAAAAAAGCCCCCCAAAATAATAAAATTCCCTACCCTATACTAAATTATAAATAGCCCTTAAAAGGGCTTTTTGCGGGGCATTGCCCCAAAGTTATCAGCTCTTTTACTTGTAAAAAAAGAAATACAACCCCCCCAACATTAAAACCTACCACCCACACACCCAACCTTACTCTAAAACCCACCCAATCCCCCCTTAAAAAAACCTAACACTAACCCCTTGAAGATCACCCTACCTTGAGCCGTCTTCACCCAGCCGGGCAGAAGTCTTCATCCGATCCGGGCAGAAGTCTTCATCAAATCCGGGCAGAAGAGGTCCTCCAGACGGGCAGAAGTCTTCATCCAAGTGGCATCTTTTATCTTCTTCCATCCAACGAGGAGCGGCTCCATCTTTAAGACATCCGACGCGGAGCATCCTCTTCGTTCGACATCCAACTGAAGAATGAAAGTTCCTTTAAATGATGTCATCCAAGATGGCGTCCCTTCAATTCCGATTGGCTGATAGAATTCTATCAGCCAATCGGAATTAAGGTAGGAAACAGCCAATAGAATGCAAGGTCAATCCTATCGGCTGATTGGATCAGCCAATCGGATTGAACTTCAATCCTATTGGCTGATTGCATCAGCCAATAGGATTTTCCTACCTTAATTCCGATTGGCTGATAGAATAGAATTCTATCAGCCAATCGGAATTGAAGGGTTGCCATCTTGGATGACGTCATTTAAAGGAACCTTCATTCTTCAGTTGGACGTCGAACAAAGAGGATGCTCCGCGTCGAATGTCTTCTAGATGGAGCTGCTCCTCGTCGGATGGAAGAAGATAGAAGATGCCGCTTGGATGAAGACTTCTGCCCATCTGGAGGACCTCTTCTGCCTGGATTCGATGAAGACTTCTGCCCGGATCGGATGAAGACTTCTGCCCGGCTGGGTGAAGACGGCTCAAGGTAGGGTGATCTTCAAGGGGTTAGTGTTAGGTTTTTTTAAGGGGGGATTGGGTGGGTTTTAGAGTAAGGTTGGGCGTGTGGGTGGTGGGTTTTAATGTTGGGGGGGTTGTATTTCTTTTTTTTACAGGTAAAAGAGCTGATTACTTTGGGGCAATGCCCCGCAAAAAGCCCTTTTAAGGGCTATGTGTAATTTAGTATAGGGTAAGGAATTTTATTATTTTGGGGGGCTTTTTTATTTTATTATGTGGCTTAGATTAGGTGTAATTAGTTTAAATGTCTTGTAATATTTTTTTATTTTCTGTAATTTAGTGTTTGTTTTTTTTGTACTTTAGATTATTTTATTTAATTGTATTTAATTTTAGGTAATTGTAGTTAATTAATTTAATTTATTTAATGATAGTGTAGCGTTAGGTGTAATTGTAACTTAGGTTAGGATTTATTTTACAGGTAAATTTGTTTTTATTTTAACTAGGTAGCTATTTAATAGTTAATAACTATTTAATAACTATTGTACCTAGTTAAAATAAATACAAAGTTGCCTGTAAAATAAAAATAAATTCTAAAATAGCTACAATGTAATTATTAATTATATTGTAGCTATCTTAGGGTTTATTTTATAGGTAAGTATTTAGTTTTAAATAGAAATAATTTAGCTAATAATAGTAAATTTATTTAGATTTATTTAAATAATATTTAAGTAAGGGGGTGTTAGGGTTAGACTTAGGTTTAGGGGTTAATAACTTTATTATAGTGGCGGCGACGTTGGCTGCGGCAGATTAGGGGTTAATACATTTAAATGGGTATGTGGGCTATGACGGTTTAGGGGTTAATAATTTAGTTATTACTTGCGTTGTGGGTTTGATGGTGGATATAGGGGTTAATAGACTTTATTAGTTATTGCATTGGGGGATTGCAGTTGACAGGTAGATAGACATTGCGCATGCGTTAGGTGTTAGTTTATTTTTGCAGGCATTTTCGGGAGTTACGGTGCTCCCATACTCAGTGCAAGGCTTGCTGCGGCTGCCTTTTATGGTGAGGTAAAAATGGAGTAAGATTTCTTATGGAGACAACAGTCCTGGGAATAATGGGTAAAGCCTTGCATAGTAAAATACGAGCTCCGTGGTGTGGTTATATCTAAGGTTCCTGACCCTGCAGTACATAATACTGGACCGGGAGTTCCTTTCTCTTTCAGCCCTAATGTTAAAACCCTCCTGGGACTTGAAGCGCGACTCCTACTGCCGGCTTGACATAGACAGCCCAGCTCATCACTGCCAGGGAGCGTGTGCAAACTCCACAACTGCAGTCTGTCACAGCCAGTGAGCATCTGGTAACCATCTTCAAACTACTGTCGATGTCAAGCCGGCAGTAGGAGTCGCGCTTCAAGTCCCAGGAGGGTTTTAACATTAGGGCTGAAAGAGAAAGGAACTCCCGGTGCAGTATTAAGCATCCTAGTGCATACATAGTAGAGCAATGTGCTTTGCACGTCACGTGACTGCTGTGCTCATGTAAGTTACATTATGGCATCATGCATAGAAACATCAGGCACAGGTACAACATTGTAATTGTATACACTTTTTTTTAACAATTTGCGGTGAGCTGGCAAGATTTCATAGAAATCAATGCTTACTTGCGTTTGTTTGATCAGAAGGAGTTAGATTTATGGGTTTTTAGCAGGTGTTTAATGTCCCTTTAAGGACTATTCATTGTACACTGGATTTTTCTTTGCATAAATGTTTTGTAGATTTTCCATTTATATAGCCCATCTGGGAGTATTTTTGTAACAATGTATAGTTTTCCTTATTTCTTAATAACATTGTGCTGATTTTCAGACACCATAACAAGCCCCAAATATCAGATGTAAACTGATGTCTACAGATTCCTGCTTTCTCCTGTTTGTGTAAGGGATCTTTTCATATGCAGGGGAGGGGAGTGTCTGCTCTTCCTGCTTCCTCAGTCCCATTTAAATGGGTGTCCCAGCCTAACCTCATCAACAGTTCTAAACTGGGAGCTTCTAAGTAAGTTTTTAAAATGTTTTATACTGGATTTTTATATCAGTATCTGTCCATATTCTTCTTTATAGTAGTGTGTATTACAAGCAGTTATATGAAAATTGGCATATACTGTCCCTTTATGGAGAACAGCCCTGTTATTGCCATACCTGAGCTGACATCCCCAGCATCTTTGCTTAACCTGGCACATTTATTGGGGTGTATCACCAAAAAAATGACCTGTATCTTTCTCAGGCTCCTACTGTCCCTTCTGTGACTGCTACATCTCTAAACATCCTAATCTGCACCAGTTCCACCACAGTCTTTTTATACATATAGCTCTGTAACAATAATTTTTCTTTCAAGAGTATGCATATCATACAGTGCAGTGTATTCTTTTAATATTCTAATCTGAGATCTACAGAGGAAGTAAAATAACAGCTTTAAAGAGTTATAAATCTTGGAGTAGCTTCTCATATAATACAAACATATGGGGCGCAAACAAATATACGGCGCAGGTTTCTGTGCAAGCGTGGGAACCTGCGCCGCCCGTAATTTCACCTTGCACATCGGGGTATTACATAAACCCTGCCGGCAGTTCATAAAGTGCCATAAGTCGGATAAACTAGCGATGTCCAGAAATGTGAGTAAATACAATTTTCTGGAGTCGCTAGTGACTTACGGCACTTTAGAAACTGCCGGCACCTAAGAAAAGTAAAGAAAATAACAAATCTCCCGTAAAAGTCACACCTCACAAAAATAAGCCCGACACATAAAACCCCTATATCCGCAATCCCCCCCTCTCATTACTAATATTAAATGCATTAACCCCTAGACCGACAACCCCCCACAAGGCAATATTCCTATTTAAACTATTAACCCCTATATCCGCCATGAAACCCACACTGCAAGTAATAACTAAATGATTAACCCCTAAACCACCACAGCCCACAATGCAATTAACCTATTCAAGTATTAACCCCTAAACTGCCATAGCCCACATAGCCTATTAAATGTATTAACCCCTAATCTGCCGCCGCCAACAACGTCGCCACCACTATAATAAAGTTATTAACCCCTAAACCTAAGTCTAACCCTAACCCTAACACCCCCGTAACTTAAATATTATTTAAATAAATCTAAATAAATTTACTATTATTAAAAATTATTCCTATTTAAAACTAAATACTTTCCTATAAAATAAACCCTAAGATAGCTACAATATAATTAATAATTACATTGTAGCTATTTTAGGATTTATTTTTATTTTACAGGCCACTTTGTATTTATTTTAACTAGGTAAAATAGTTATTAAATAGTTATTAACTATTTAATAGCTACCTAGTTAAAATAAATACAAATTTACCTGTAAACTAAATCCTAACCTAAGTTACAATTACACCTAATACTACACTATCATTAAATAAATTAAATTAATTAACTACAATTACCTAAAATTAAATACAATTAAATAAAATAAACTAAAGTACAAAAAAAACCACACTAAATTACGGAAAACAAAAAAAAATTACAAGAAGTTTAAACTAATTACACCTAATCTAAGCCCCCTAATAAAATAAAAAAGCCCCCCAAAATAATAAAATTCCCTACCCTATACTAAATTATAAATAGCCCTTAAAAGGGCTTTTTGCGGGGCATTGCCCCAAAGTTATCAGCTCTTTTACTTGTAAAAAAAGAAATACAACCCCCCCAACATTAAAACCTACCACCCACACACCCAACCTTACTCTAAAACCCACCCAATCCCCCCTTAAAAAAACCTAACACTAACCCCTTGAAGATCACCCTACCTTGAGCCGTCTTCACCCAGCCGGGCAGAAGTCTTCATCCGATCCGGGCAGAAGTCTTCATCAAATCCGGGCAGAAGAGGTCCTCCAGACGGGCAGAAGTCTTCATCCAAGTGGCATCTTTTATCTTCTTCCATCCAACGAGGAGCGGCTCCATCTTTAAGACATCCGACGCGGAGCATCCTCTTCGTTCGACATCCAACTGAAGAATGAAAGTTCCTTTAAATGATGTCATCCAAGATGGCGTCCCTTCAATTCCGATTGGCTGATAGAATTCTATCAGCCAATCGGAATTAAGGTAGGAAACAGCCAATAGAATGCAAGGTCAATCCTATCGGCTGATTGGATCAGCCAATCGGATTGAACTTCAATCCTATTGGCTGATTGCATCAGCCAATAGGATTTTCCTACCTTAATTCCGATTGGCTGATAGAATAGAATTCTATCAGCCAATCGGAATTGAAGGGTTGCCATCTTGGATGACGTCATTTAAAGGAACCTTCATTCTTCAGTTGGACGTCGAACAAAGAGGATGCTCCGCGTCGAATGTCTTCTAGATGGAGCTGCTCCTCGTCGGATGGAAGAAGATAGAAGATGCCGCTTGGATGAAGACTTCTGCCCATCTGGAGGACCTCTTCTGCCTGGATTCGATGAAGACTTCTGCCCGGATCGGATGAAGACTTCTGCCCGGCTGGGTGAAGACGGCTCAAGGTAGGGTGATCTTCAAGGGGTTAGTGTTAGGTTTTTTTAAGGGGGGATTGGGTGGGTTTTAGAGTAAGGTTGGGCGTGTGGGTGGTGGGTTTTAATGTTGGGGGGGTTGTATTTCTTTTTTTTACAGGTAAAAGAGCTGATTACTTTGGGGCAATGCCCCGCAAAAAGCCCTTTTAAGGGCTATGTGTAATTTAGTATAGGGTAAGGAATTTTATTATTTTGGGGGGCTTTTTTATTTTATTATGTGGCTTAGATTAGGTGTAATTAGTTTAAATGTCTTGTAATATTTTTTTATTTTCTGTAATTTAGTGTTTGTTTTTTTTGTACTTTAGATTATTTTATTTAATTGTATTTAATTTTAGGTAATTGTAGTTAATTAATTTAATTTATTTAATGATAGTGTAGCGTTAGGTGTAATTGTAACTTAGGTTAGGATTTATTTTACAGGTAAATTTGTTTTTATTTTAACTAGGTAGCTATTTAATAGTTAATAACTATTTAATAACTATTGTACCTAGTTAAAATAAATACAAAGTTGCCTGTAAAATAAAAATAAATTCTAAAATAGCTACAATGTAATTATTAATTATATTGTAGCTATCTTAGGGTTTATTTTATAGGTAAGTATTTAGTTTTAAATAGAAATAATTTAGCTAATAATAGTAAATTTATTTAGATTTATTTAAATAATATTTAAGTAAGGGGGTGTTAGGGTTAGACTTAGGTTTAGGGGTTAATAACTTTATTATAGTGGCGGCGACGTTGGCTGCGGCAGATTAGGGGTTAATACATTTAAATGGGTATGTGGGCTATGACGGTTTAGGGGTTAATAATTTAGTTTTTACTTGCGTTGTGGGTTTGATGGCGGATATAGGGGTTAATAGACTTTATTAGTTATTGCATTGGGGGATTGCAGTTGACAGGTAGATAGACATTGCGCATGCGTTAGGTGTTAGTTTATTTTTGCAGGCATTTTCGGGAGTTACGGTGCTCCCATACTCAGTGCAAGGCTTGCTGCGGCTGCCTTTTATGGTGAGGTAAAAATGGAGTAAGATTTCTCCATTTTCACCACGTAAGTCCTTGCGCTGGATATTGGATACCGATTTGCGACGCGGTTCTTTGTTAGCGTATGGGAGTAATAATTGTGGGCGACAGGTGAAATATACGCGCGTAACTTGTATGCTACGCCATATATGTAATACCAAAATCGTGTAAAATCTGGCGGCGGAGGATTTTGCGGGCGACGCTGCATATGTAATGGAGGCCATGACATTGGAGTTGCCACCTTAGCCATATTGTATTTGATTTCTGTGAGTTACACATACTGGGAGGATAAGATAGCTCATGAATAGTGCAACAGAACATAAATAGTATTGCTGGACAGCACTGGCTATGTTCCTCCCTGCAGCATGTGTAAGTCATAGCTATCCAGGTAAACAAGCTGTGCACTGAATGAGATTATAACTAACACTTAAACAGAAAGTAAACAAAACATTTGTGATTTTTTTATATAAAATATTGTTTTGTTTAATTAAACTTTGCAATATACTTTTATGAAGTATTTTTCTCCCTTTTCATGTAATTTAACTTTGAAAATGTGTGTTTTCCAATTTTGAGAACTGGAAAGGTACAGTGCAGAATTTACAAGTATAACCCTGCTACATATGATATCTGCCCATAATTAGCGTCAGCAGGGGGTCTCATAATAATCTTAAAACAACTTGATTTTTGCTAGTATAATGACTGTGGCAAATCTTGTTTTCTCCAGTAACAAGTCCAGATTGACTCCTCTGAATAAGGCAAGAAATGAGTTAAGTTTGGCTATTGAAAAACAATTGCAGCAGACAATGTTTTAATTTATTTGAAAAATGTTTACACTTGGCTTTTCAAAGACAATAGTAATATTTTGTAATTACAAGGTGTTTTGTTTCTCTTTAACCAAATTCCCTTTTATAATTTGATCACTACACATTTTTTCACCACTGAACACAGATGTAAGGTTACACAAATACATTTGTTCACAGTTACTTACAAGGAAAAATTACACAAATACTAAGTTAGCTGACACTTTTTTATCCCTCATCATAGATAACAGTAATATCATTAGCATATTCCAAAAGAATGCTGATTTAGGGCTAGATTACAAGTGGAGCGCTAAATTATTGTGCTTCGGCAAACGGGCAAATTTGCCCATTTGAAGAAGCGCAATAATTAACCAGCCATTACAAGTGACTGGTTATTGCAATCGCAACTTCGCAGTAACAATTAGGACTCCAAAAATTAACCAGAGATTAGGTATCTGGTTAATTTTTTTAAAGTGCCCCAAATGCCCCCAAAATAGAGGGCATTATAGTTTTTTATATAAAAAAAAATCTAGCATTTTTTTGTAAAAAAAAAAACCCTCAAAAAACTGCACTAGGCAGTCTTGGGGCTTTAAAGTTGGTTGGAATGGGGTGTTAGAAAAAAAGACACTGAAAAGTGCCTTTACATTATGGTCTGTGGGAGCTGTGTGTTTCCATAGACCTCAATGTAAATATATATGTACAGGTAGCCCTCAGTTTACGCCGGGGTTAGGTTCCAGAAGGAATGGTTGTAAATCGAATCCGTTGTAAATTGAAACCCAGTTTATAATGTAAGTCAATGGGAAGTGAGGGAGATAGGTTCCAGGCCCCTGACATAAGTAACACCTAATAAATTATTTTTAAAGCTTTGAAATGAAGACTTTAAATGCTAAACAGCATTATAAACCTAATAAAATAATCACACAACACAGAGTATATAATTAAACTAAGTTAAATGAACAAAATCATTCGCTAAACAGTATTATAAACCTAATAAAATAATCACACAACACAGACTTCATTTGCATTTTTCTGCAAACAGTTCTTTCTATACATTCCAATCTGGACTGATTTATAGACAGGAAGATCTTGTTCCTTTGAAATCTGCTCAATAGCTCAGGTCTCGTTAAACTGATTAATTTCAGCTTGCTTGGCTTTGCTGCAACACAAGCGGACAGCTCCACCTACTGGCTATTTTAATAAATGCACTGCTTCTCAATGCTTTTCAATAGCAGTCACATGACTGGAAAAAAAGGTTGTTATTCTGAAACGGTGTATATTGAACCGTTGTAAAACGAGGGCCACCTGTATATGCTTATATAAATATATACAGGGAGTGCAGAATTATTAGGCAAATGAGTATTTTGACCACATCATCCTCTTTATGCATGTTGTCTTACTCCAAGCTGTATAGGCTCGAAAGCCTACTACCAATTAAGCATATTAGGTGATGTGCATCTCTGTAATGAGAAGGGGTGTGGTCTAATGACATCAACACCCTATATCAGGTGTGCATAATTATTAGGCAACTTCCTTTCCTTTGGCAAAATGGGTCAGAAGAAGGACTTGAAAGGCTCAGAAAAGTCAAAAATAGTGAGATATCTTGCAGAGGGATGCAGCACTCTTAAAATTGCAAAGCTTCTGAAGCGTGATCATCGAACAATCAAGCGTTTCATTCAAAATATTTCAAAATAAATCTTTAGAGATGTCTATGTATGTATCTCATTGGCTGCCTTTTTTCTATCACCTGAGATCACATATATTTGAGTCCTTATAGCTCAATATTCTTTGCAATATTTGTTTTAAATAATTTTTTATTAGTTTTATTACAAGTGTAACTATTCTTTGTAATGTATTTTTGATGTGGTTTGTGCAACATTTTAGTTTCTTAAAGCAGTTAACCAGAGCTCTGAAGTCGCGATAATAATTTTAGCTTAAATCACGATTGCGCTCAAGTGAGCGTGTTTTACTATCAACTCGTAATCCGAGCAGTAAGCCCGAAAAGTGCAGACCCCCGCGATAAGCCCCTTATCGCTTTCGTGCAAACGTTTGCGTTTCACTGGTCCTTTATGTCTTCATAGATTGCAAGCTTAAAGCATATTCATCCACTCTAAGCAGCATTTCTCAATAATAGGCAAATTACATGTGCCATGACTTTGACAAGAATGCTCAGGTGAAATTTAAGCGTGTTTGCTTGCAAATAGGAATGTATTAATAAAATAAGATCTTAAATTTAAATTGTGTTTATTGTTTATTTAATAAAGGGAATTTCAGGACATTGTGGGTGTTAATACAGTATAAAATAGATCCTATTGTCAAGGTGCCAAAGGCAGGATAGAACATGCGAATGACAGTCACTGACAACTACATTTGCATGATATAATATAGCAAAACAACTGGCACTGAAAATCTACTATTATGCTGTGAACAAGCAAAATTCATAATGCTAAATTAGTTCATTTAAGTATTAGGTGCAAATACCAGAGCTCTGTTAATGCTTATTGCTTTAAAGGGGCACTTACACTACCTCACAAACTATCGACTGATTTACTTCTGGCAGGTTTTAGGCCTTAAAAGGGTACTTTTTGTTTTGATGTGATGAATCACATTGTTGGCTCACCAATAAAAGCTTTATTTTTCACATGCAGCCAAAATGTTCTCAGAGATTACAATCCATTTTCATCAGATTGTTGAGACCACTTTGCAGTTAAGAATTGAACACCTAAAGGCTCTTGATAAAGTCACAAACTGGCCTTTTTGGCATCTTTGCAAATGCCCAAGAGAATTTTAAATAATTATTTTATGTTGCACATTTCCAAGATACTATGAAACGGCCACAGATTACATTTTAGAGGAGTAGTTGCAAACTTAGTCTAGATTCATTAAAGCTCATTGCTATTGTATATTCTGTCTGCAGTGGGCAGTGACTATGTACAGTTTATGTATTCAGTACATTATATCCTGTACAACTAAGGGGATTTTCAGGAAAAGTGGGCTTAGGACCCCAACATCTAGCATTGTTTTGATGTCACCTTCAGTTCAGGCATTTTCATAACTGCGCTTTCAAACGGGATTGGGCCTTCATGATTGCAAATTCAAAACATGTTCTTGACAGTGCGGTTTTCAGCTTTTGTGCTACATTATTGAACTCCTAGTCACGAAGGCACAATCCCATTTGAAAGCCCAGTTGCAGAGACACAGTTCCTTTTGAAATCCGGTCTTGAAGGCACAATATTGCAATGGATCGGTTTCATTACAATGTGTGAGCTGTTAAAATCACAAATTAGAAAATGAGATAAGCTATGGCCTTTTTCCTTCTAGTAGAAAATTACTAGATTTATTCTTGATATCAGATGTATCTCTCGACAGATTGGAAAATGGTTGGTTTAAAATCAATAATTGGACATATTGAAAAAAACATTAATCTAAAGAGACAAGAAGAGACAGATGCGCCACATGACCCAATATTGTTTGGTCCAAAACTTGTAGATAAATAGATAAGAGATGAAATCACATTTATAAGAGCACCTCAATCAGTGCTATAGAGGCAGTCTGGGATCTTGTACGGTCACCCAGAAGACCAACTTCCCGCACAGGATATAATATCTGTATAAAAACAGGAAAAGGGGCACAGGGTGCCTATATGGCCTAGTATTGTTGGTATAGAGGTGACTGGGAGTCAAGTAATAGGAATGGTACTCACAATATTGAAAGCATCTCCCTTGATGCTATAGAAGCGGGATGGGATCAATACAGTCACCCAACAGACTTTTGGCAAGGCACTCAGGAAAAGGCAGTGATCCAAAGGTCCGGCAGCAGTCAGGAAAAAAACAGATAATTCCTCAGCACAAGGGACAAGTCCCAGGAAAAATGCAGCAAGTGTTCAAAAATATATATAAGTGGCTTTATTTAAAATATTAAAATCACAGGCAACGCGTTTCTCAGCCAATGGCTGTTTCATCAGGCTTCATAAAACATTTACTGAACACTTGCTATATATACCCTAAATCTAATTAAAAAATAATAAAAATCACATGATAGTAGGAGGGACTGGGCTAATTGATAGTGCCCTCATAGCCAATCAAAATTGCAAATAACATGTTAAAACAAAATTCCCATTAGTTTCCAAATCATATCAATCAATGCAATTCATTATCATAAATTTCATGGCATCCAGTACAAACCATATAATATACAATAACATTATTCATTATTTGATCAGAAGTTTCATATAGACACAATATACAACATTATTTAAAACACATAATATCACGTTTGTCACAGATCAAGCAATTCCAACAGCATACCTAAAGGGTTATACAGACCAAGCGGATTGTGATGTTCCTCAAATGAAATTATTATAAGAATGTGTTTCAAAAATCACCATATGGACCCCGCCGCCACCTACATTATAACTATTAACCCCTAATCTGCTGCCCTCAATACCGCCGCCACCTACATAAAGTTATTAACCCCTATCCTGCCGATCCCAGACCCCGCCGCAACTAAATAAATTGATTAACCCCTAAACTGCCGCTCCCGGAGCCCACCGCCACTTACATTGTGTTTATTAACCTCTAATCTGCCCCCCTACACCGCCGCCACTATAATAAACATATTAACCCCTAAACCTAAGTCTAACCCTAAACCTAACACCCACTATCTTAAATATAATTTAAATAACTCTAAATAAATATTACTACAATTAAATAAATTATTCCGTTTTAAAACTAAATGCTTACCTATAAAATAAACCCTAAGCTAGCTACAATATAACTAATAGTTACATTGTAGCTATCTCAGGGTTTATTTTTATTTTATATGCAACTTTGTATTTATTTTAACTAGGTAGAATAGTTATTAAATAGTTATTAACTATTTAATAACTTCCTAGTTAAAATGAATACAAATGTACCTGTAAAATAAAAACTAACCTAAGTTACAATTACACCTAACACTACACTATAATTAAAATAATTAAATAAATTAACTACAATTAAATAAAACTAATTACAATTAAATAAAATAAACTAAAGTACAAAAAAAAACACTAAATTACACAAAATAAAAAAATAATTACAAGAATTTTAAACTAATTACACCTAATCTAATCCCCCTAATAAAATAAAAAAGCCCCCCAAAATAATAAAAATCCCTACCCTAAATTACAAATAGCCCTTAAAATTGCCTTTTGCGGGGCATTGCCCCAAAGTAATCAGCTCTTTTACCTGTAAAAAAATACAACACCCGCCCAACATTAAAACCCACCACCCACACACCCAACCCTACTCTAAAACCCACCCAATCCCCCCTTAAAAAACCTAACACTAACCCCTTGAAGATCACCCTACCTTGAGCCGTCTTTACCCAGCCGGGCACAAGTGGTCCTCCAGAGGGGCAGAAGTCTTCATCCAATCCGGGCAGAAGAGGACCTCCAGACGGGCAAAGACTTCATCCAGATGGCATCTTCTATCTTCATCCATCCGGAGTGGGTCCATATTCAAGCCAGCCGACGTGGAGCATCCTCTTCTGCCGACGACTCCCGACGAATGAAGGTTCCTTTAAATGACGTCATCCAAGATGGCGTCCCTTGAATTCCAATTGGCTGATAGGATTCTATCAGCCAATCGAAATTAAGGTAGGAAAAATCCCATTGGTTGATCCAATCAGCCAATAGGATTGAGCTTGCATTCTATTGGCTGATTGGAACAGCCAATAGAATGCGAGCTCAATCCTATTGGCTGATTGGATCCGTGAATAGGATTGAACTTCAATCCTATTGGCTGATGCAATCAGCCAATAGGATTTTTCCTACCTTAATTCCAATTGGCTGATAGAATCCTTTCAGGCAAATCGGAATTCAAGGGACGCCATCTTGGATGACGTCATTTAAAGGAACCTTCATTCGTCGGGAGTCGTCGGAAGAAGAGGATGCTCCGCGTCAGCTGGCTTGAAGATGGACCCGCTCCAGATGGATAAAGATAGAAGATGCCGCCTCGATGAAGTCTTCTGCCCATCTGGAGGTCCTCTTCTGCCCGGATTGGATGAAGACTTCTGCCCCTCTGGAGGACCACTTGTGCCCGGCTGGGTGAAGACTTCTCAAGATAGGGTGATCTTCAAGGGGTTAGTGTTAGGTTTTAATAAGGGGGGATTGGGTGGGTTTTAGAGTAGGGTTGGGTGTGTGGGTGGTGGATTTTAATGTTGGGGGGGTGTTGTATTTTTTTACAGGTAAAAGAGCTGATTACTTTGGGGCAATGCCCTGCAAAAGGCCCTTTTAAGGGCTATTTGTAATTTAGTATAGGGTAGGGATTTTTATTATTTTGGTTGTTTTTTTTTAATTTTATTAGGGGGATTAGATTAGGTGTAATTAGTTTAAAATTCTTGTAATTATTTTTTTATTTTGTGTAATTTAGTGGGGGGGGGGGTTTGTACTTTATTTTATTTTATTGTATTTAATTTTATTTAATTGTAGTTAATTTATTTAATTATTTTAATTATAGTGTTAGGTGTAATTGTAACTTAGGTTAGGTTTTATTTTACAGGTAAATTTGTATTTATTTTACCTAGGTAGTTATTAAATAGTTAATAACTATTTAATAACTATTCTACCTAGTTAAAATAAATACAAACTTGCCTGTAAAATAAAAATAAACCCTAAGCTAGCTACAATGTAACTATTAGATATATTGTAGCTATCTTAGGGTTTATTTTATAGGTAAGTATTTAGTTTTAAATTGGAATTATTTAGTTAATTATAGTAATATTTATTTAGATTATTTTAATTATATTTAAGTTAGTGTGTGTTAGGGTTAGTGTTAGACTTAGTTTTAGGGGTTAATCTGTTTATAATAGTGGCGGCGGTGTAGGGGGGGCATATTAGGGGTTAATAAATATAATGTAGGTGGCGGTGGGCTCCGGAGCGGCAGTTTAGGGGTTAAACAATTTATTTAGTTGCGGCAGGGTCCGGGATCGGCAGGATAGGGGTTTATAACTTTATGTAGGTGGCGGCGGTATAGTGGGCGGCAGATTATGGGTTAATAGGTATAATGTAGGTGGTGGCGGCGGGGTCCGGGAGCGGTGGTTTAGGGGTTAATACATTTATTAGAGTTATGGCGGCATCTGGGAGCGGCGGTTTAGGGGTTAATAACTTTATTTAGTTGCGGGGGGCTCTGGGAGCGGCGGTTTAGAAACTTCCCATTACCTCCTTTAAAACATTTATACACTAGTTGTTTTTGTTAATGGGCAGGCTTTATTTACTTATTCACTTACTTATCAAATTACTTATACCTTAGTTCCCATTTCTCTCTCTTCTGTTTTCTTTCTTTTTGGTCAATTATGCACATGTAGAGCTATAATTTCCAGTACATATTATATTTTTGTATCATATGTTTTATTTTTAAAACATAATTTATGCTTACCTGATAAATTCCTTTCTCCTGTAGTGTAGTCAGTCCACGGGTCATCCATTACTTATGGGATATTAACTCCTCCCTAACAGGAAGTGCAAGAGGATCACCCAAGCAGAGCTGCTATATAGCTCCTCCCCTCTACGTCATACCCAGTCATTCGACCGAAACCAACGAGAAAGGAGAAACTATAGGGTGCAGTGGTGACTGGAGTTTAATTTAAAATTTAGACCTGCCATAAAAAACAGGGCGGACCGTGGACTGACTACACTACAGGGGAAAGGAATTTATCAGGTAAGCATAAATTATGTTTTCTCCTGTTAAGTGTAGTCAGTCCACGGGTCATCCATTACTTATGGGATACCAATACCAAAGCTAAAAGTACACGGATGACGGGAGGGACAGGCAGGATCTTTACACGGAAGGAACCACTGCCTGAAGAACCTTTCTCCCAAAAACAGCCTCAGAAGAAGCAAAAGTGTCAAATTTGGAAAATTTGGAAAAAGTATGAAGAGAAGACCAAGTTGCAGCCTTGCAAATCTGTTCAACAGAGGCCTCATTCTTAAAGGCCCACGTGGAAGCCACAGCTCTCGTAGAATGAGCTGTAATTCTTTCAGGAGGCTGCTGTCCAGCAGTCTCATAGGCTAAACGTATTATGCTACGAAGCCAGAAAGAGAGAGAGGTAGCAGAAGCTTTTTGACCTCTCCTCTGTCCAGAATAAACGACAAACAGGGAAGAAGTTTGGCGAAAATCTTTAGTTGCCTGTAAATAAAATTTCAGGGCACGGACTACGTCTAGATTGTGTAGAAGTCGTTCCTTCTTTGAAGAAGGGTTAGGGCACAATGATGGAACAACAATCTCTTGATTGATATTCCTGTTAGTGACTACCTTAGGTAAGAACCCAGGTTTAGTACGCAGAACTACCTTGTCTGAATGAAAAATCAGATAAGGAGAATCACAATGTAAGGCCGATAACTCAGAGACTCTTCGAGCCGAGGAAATAGCCATTAAAAACAGAACTTTCCAAGATAACAGCTTGATATCAATGGAATGAAGGGGTTCAAACGGAACACCCTGTAAAACGTTAAGAACTAAGTTTAAGCTCCACGGTGGAGCAACAGTCTTAAACACAGGCTTAATCCTGGCCAAAGCCTGACAAAAAGCCTGAACGTCTGGAACTTCTGACAGACGTTTGTGTAAAAGGATGGACAGAGCTGAGATCTGTCCCTTTAAAGAACTTGCAGATAAACCCTTTTCTAAACCTTCTTGTAGAAAAGACAATATCCTAGGAATCCTAACCTTACTCCATGAGTAACTCTTGGATTCGCACCAATGTAAGTATTTACGCCATATTTTATGGTAAATTTTCCTGGTAACAGGTTTCCTAGCCTGTATTAAGGTATCAATTACTGACTCCGAAAATCCACGCTTTGATAAAATCAAGCGTTCAATCTCCATGCAGTCAGCTTCAGAGAAATTAGATTTTGATGTTTGAAAGGACCCTGAATTAGAAGGTCCTGTCTCAGAGGCAGAGACCAAGGTGGACAGGATGACATGTCCACTAGATCTGCATACCAGGTCCTGCGTGGCCACGCAGGCGCTATTAGAATCACCGATGCTCTCTCCTGTTTGATCCTGGCAATCAGTCGAGGAAGTATCGGGAAGGGTGGAAACACATAAGCCATCTTGAAGATCCAAGGTGCTGTCAGATCATCTATCAGAACCGCTCCCGGGTCCCTGGACCTGGACCCGTAACAAGGAAGCTTGGCGTTCTGGCGAGACGCCATGAGATCCATATCTGGTTTGCCCCAACGCCGAAGTATTTGGGCAAAGACCTCTGGATGAAGTTCCCACTCCCCCGGATGAAAAGTCTGGCGACTTAGGAAATCCGCCTCCCAGTTCTCCACGCCTGGGATGTGGATCGCTGATAGGTGGCAAGAGTGAGACTCTGCCCAGAGAATTATCTTTGAGACTTCCATCATCGCTAGGGAACTCCTTGTCCCTCCTTGATGGTTGATGTTAACCACAGTCGTGATGTTGTCCGACTGAAACCTGATGAACCTCAGAGTTGCTAGCTGAGGCCAAGCTAGAAGGGCATTGAAAACTGCTCTTAATTCCAGAATGTTTATGGGAAGGAGACTCTCCTCCTGAGTCCATGATCCCTGAGTCTTCAGGGAATTCCAGACAGCGCCCCAACCTATCAGGCTGGCGTCTGTTGTTACAATCGTCCAATCTGGTCTGCTGAAGGGCATCCCCTTGGACAGATGTGGCCGAGAGAGCCACCATAGAAGAGAATTTCTGGTCTCTTGATCCAGATTCAGCATAGGGGACAAATCTGAGTAATCCCTATTCCACTGACTTAGCATGCACAATTGCAGTGGTCTGAGATGCAGGCGTGCAAAGGGAACTATGTCCATTGCCGCTACCATTAAACCGATTACCTCCATGCATTGAGCCACTGACGGGTGTGGAATGGAATGAAGGACACGGCAAGCATTTAGGAGTTTTGTTAACCTGTCCTCTGTCAGGTAAATTTTCATTTCTACCGAATCTATAAGAGTCCCTAAGAAAGGAACTCTTGTGAGTGGCAATAGAGAACTCTTTTCTTCGTTCACCTTCCACCCATGTGACCTTAGAAATGCCAGTACTAACTCTGTATGAGACTTGGCAGCTTGGAAACTTGACGCTTGTATCAGAATGTCGTCTAGGTACGGAGCTACCGATATTCCTCGCGGTCTTAGTACCGCCAGAAGAGAACCCAGAACCTTTGTGAAGATTCTTGGAGCAGTAGCTAACCCGAAGGGAAGAGCTACAAACTGGTAATGCCTGTCTAGGAAGGCAAACCTTAGGTACCGGTAATGATCCTTGTGAATCGGTATGTGAAGGTACGCATCCTTTAAATCCACTGTGGTCATTTACTGACCCTTTTGGATCATGGGTAAGATTGTCCGAATAGTTTCCATTTTGAACGATGGAACTCTTAGGAATTTGTTTAGGATCTTTAAATCCAAGATTGGTCTGAAGGTTCCTTCTTTCTTGGGAACCACAAACAGATTTGAGTAAAACCCTTGTCCGTGTTCCGACCGCAGAACCGGGTGGATCACTCCCATTAGTAAAAGATACACAGCGTAGAAACGCCTCTCTCTTTATCTGGTTTGTTGACAACCTTGAAAGATGAAATCTCCCTTTTGGAGGAGAAGCTTTGAAGTCCAGAAGATATCCCTGAGATATGATCTCTAACGCCCAGGGATCCTGGACATCTCTTGCCCAAGCCTGGGTGAAGAGAGAAAGTCTGCCCCCCACTAGATCCGTTTCCGGATCGGGGGCCCTCACTTCATGCTGTCTTAGGGGCAGCAGCAGGTTTTCTGGCCTGCTTGCCCTTGTTCCAGGTCTGGTTAGGTTTCCAGCCCTGTCTGTAGCGAGCAACAGTTCCTTCCTGTTTTGGAGCGGAGGAAGTTGATGCTGCTCCTGCCTTGAAGTTGCGAAAGGCACGAAAATTAGACTGTCTAGCCCTTGGTTTGGCTCTGTCTTGAGGCAGGGCATGGCCCTTACCTCCAGTAATGTCAGCGATAATTTCTTTCAAACCGGGCCCGAATAAGGTCTGCCCCTTGAAAGGTATGTTAAGCAATTTAGATTTAGAAGTCACATCAGCTGACCAGGATTTAAGCCACAGCGCTCTGCGTGCCTGAATGGCGAATCCGGAGTTCTTAGCCGTAAGCTTAGTTAAATGTACTACGGCATCAGAAATAAATGAATTAGCTAGCTTAAGGACTCTAAGCTTGTCTGTAATCTCATCCAATGTAGCTGAGCTAATGGTCTCTTCCAGAGACTCAAACCAGAATGCCGCCGCAGCCGTGACAGGCGCAATGCATGCAAGGGGTTGCAATATAAAACCTTGTTGAACAAACATTTTCTTAAGGTAACCCTCTAACTTTTTATCCATTGGATCTGAAAAAGCACAGCTATCCTCCACCGGGATAGTGGTACGCTTAGCTAAAGTAGAAACTGCTCCCTCCACCTTAGGGACCGTCTGCCATAAGTCCCGTGTGGTGGCGTCTATTAGAAACATTTTTCTAAATATAGGAGGGGGTGAGAAAGGCACACCGGGTCTATCCCACTCCTTGTTAACAATTTCTGTAAGCCTTTTAGGTATAGGAAAAACGTCAGTACATGTCGGTACCGCAAAATATTTATCCAGCCTACATATTTTTTCTGGGATTGCAACCGTGTTACAATCATTCAGAGCCGCTAATACCTCCCCTAGTAACACACGGAGGTTCTCAAGCTTAAATTTAAAATTTGAAATGTCTGAATCCAGTTTATTTGGATCAGATCCGTCACCCACAGAATGAAGCTCTCCGTCCTCATGTTCTGCAAATTGTGACGCAGTATCAGACATGGCCCTAGTATTTTCAGCGCACTCTGTTCTCACCCCAGAGTGGTCGCGTTTACCCCTAAGTTCTGGCAATTTAGATAAAACTTCAGTCATAACATTAGCCATGTCTTGCAAAGTGATTTGTAAAGGCCGTCCTGATGTACTTGGCGTCACAATATCACGCACCTCCTGAGCGGGAGATGCAGGTACTGACACGTGAGGAGAGTTAGTCGGCATAACTTCCCCCTCGTTGTCTGGTGAAATTTTCTTTACATGTACAGATTGGCTTTTACTTAAAGTAGCATCAATGCAATTAGTACACAAATTTCTATTGGGCTCCACATTGGCCTTTGAACATATTGCACAAAGAGATTCCTCTATGTCAGACATGTTTAAACAAAATAGCAATTAAACTAGCAAGCTTGGAAAATACTTTTCAAATAAATTTACAAGCAATATAAAAAACGTTACTGTGCCTTTAAGAAGCACACAAAAACTGTCACAGTTGAAATAACAATGAACCGGATTAGTTATAGAAACCAAATTTTCACATTAAATTCATTAATTTAGCAAAGGATTGCACCCACTAGCAAATGGATGATTAACCCCTTAATACCAAAAAACGGATAACAATAAAAATATATACGTTTTTATCACAGTCAAAGCACAGTCTCACAGGTCTGCTGTGAGTGATTACCTCCCTCAAAACTAGTTTTGGAGACCCCTGAGCTCTGCAGAGACGTCCTGGATCATGCAGGTAGAACAGGAAGACTTGTGACTGAATTTCTACTGCACAGTAAAAGCGCCAAAATAGGCCCCTCCCACTCATAATACAACAGTGGGGAAGCTCAGTAAACTGATTTTATTCAAAACAAACGACAGCCATGTGGAAAAATAATGCCCATAAAAATTTTTCACCAAGTACCTCAGAGAAAAAACGATTAACATGCCAGTAAACGTTTTAAATATAAATATATGAAATGTTAATAAAAAGCCTGTTGCTAGTCACTTTCACTGCAGAAAGGCTATAAGTTATATATATACAGTATTTTCTTAGTGAAGTGCCATTCCCCAGAAATACTTCAGTGCAAACATACACACATATCAGCCTGATACCAGTTACTACTACTGCATTTAAGGCTGTACTTACATTACATCGGTATTAGCAGTATTTTCTCAGTCAATTCCATTCCTTAGAAAATAATATACTGCAACATACCTCCTTGCAGGTGAACCCTGCCCGCTGTCCCCTGTTCTGAAGTTACCTCGCTCCTCAGAATGGCCGAGAACAGCAAATGGATCTTAGTTACGTCCGCTAAGATCATACACAACTCAGGTAGATTCTTCTTCTAATGCTGCCTAAGAAAAAACAACACACTCCGGTGCTGTTTAAAATAACAAACTTTTGATTGAAGAAATAAAAACTAATTTTAATAACGACAGTCCTCTCACACGTCCTATCTATTAGTTAGGTGCAAGAGAATGACTGGGTATGATGTAGAGGGGAGGAGCTATATAGCAGCTCTGCTTGGGTGATCCTCTTGCACTTCCTGTTAGGGAGGAGTTAATATCCCATAAGTAATGGATGACCCGTGGACTGACTACACTTAACAGGAGAAATCATGTTTTTTATATGTACCTTTGCTTATTCCCCCTTTATCCTGGGAGGGTGGTGTGACTGACTAGTGTCTGTTCCTTGGGCACCGATTAGCTACACCCGCCTTTATAAGGTGTGGGTGAGTCATGTCCTATGATTAAGCGCCAGTAACGGAGCGAAACGCATCAGGTTAACTTCTGTCCTGGACCCTTGTCCGTTTGTGGCATCTTCTCTGTATTTTTAATATTAAAGCAACTTAATTCTTTTACCCCTGAGTGCACCGGATTCGTTTTGTTTTTTGTGATCTCCCCTGGTGGATTGGCTCCTTCCGTTTATCCGGTGCACTGCACTGCAACTTGGGGCTTGTAGTCTCACTCACAGGCTTTTCCCTTTGGCGTGTCATTACCAGTTGCGGCAACATCTCTTGTGACGTCACACGCTAGAGCCTTCTCTCCTTGCTAGCACAGAATGGACAGCGCCTTCACACTCACCTGCAGGGATTGGATTTCTGGCAACAACAGCAACACAGCATCTCAATTGGAACACCGTATCGGATAAGAAACGGCATAACAGGTTCGGTCTCAGTTTAAAATAATATCTTGCAAAAGTTTTGTTTTCAAACCGCTCTGGAACCTGTATTTTCATTGAAACATTTGAATGAATACTTGTGTCTATGCAATTACACTCTTGTGATAACAGTCAATATTACCAATCACCACTGGCTACAGTGAGTTTTTTCTATAATTGCCCTAAAGAGACTACAGTGATAAACTTATAATTAATAAATAAAACATATTTTTTTTTGAAAGCCCACATATTTTGCAGTGTACATTAAGGGGATTAGGAGTTTTGAGCATTTTTTCTTTGGCTCTATCCTCCTAAATTATTTAACTGTTTAAGTTGCACATGATATAATACATTTGTTTGATTCACATATATAGTATCTAAGATGAAGGACAAGCAGACTAGCCCTACATGTTCTTATTTTGACCTAGAAAACGGGAAAGCTTTTTTTCATACCATATTTAATCAAAGCAATGATGCAGACCAGCCTCCTGATATTAAACTTAAATTTAACTCTTTGGAAAAATTATTAAGCACTGATCTCAGATTGATGTGGGACATAGTGACTTTTGAACACTATCTTGAGTCTAACAGAATTCCAAGAGGATTGCGATTGCGCAAATTTCCCACTTATCAAATAGAAGATCAAGACTTAGTTGATGAATGGAATGATGCTTTGTCTAATTGCTCCATAACACTTATTAACATATTGGTTAAAGAAAAACAAAGAAGGAGGGAGAAATTGAAAAGTCAAATTCATGCTGACAAGCTATCTCTCAAACTACTCAAAGGCAATGAGGCCTATACCACATTAAAAGAACAGTTGAAGGAACACATCAAAAGCTAGATACAGAACTGGCGGAGTTTAAGAAAAACAAATTTGACAGAGACAGGAAGGGTTATGAGAGTAATAGGATTTACTTTTGGACCCAGTATGGTAATAGGAGGTTCAGATGCCATACAGGCAAGTGTAATAAAAATCATCCTAAATCAATATTAAAAAAAACAAAAAGCCAATAATAAAAAAGTATCCTTTTCCTCCACTGATGTGGAATCCTCAGATCCAGAAACCACCTCACAAATGTCATCAGATAATGATAGTGGCTCCGCAATACTGTCATCAGCTGAAGATTCAGGTGATGATCCAATATCCATTCCATCTACTTCACAAAGTGTCCCTTTAGGAGTACCTCCGGACGCTGGACGCGGCGGTCACAAAGGAGAAAAAAGAAGCCACAGGAGGACCAAGAAATAGCAAGTGAAGGCATGAATATTGTCAACCTCTCTGATTATAATCTCACAACTGAAGAAATGTCTCTTATGTCCAGAGGGCTTGGTTTTGCACCTACCAATAAATTCTCAGTGTTTGATACCTCAAGAAGTTCTTCGACTCAGATCATACATCCAATTCCTAAGATGACTCCAATCAAGCTAATGTGGCCATAGATCCTGTTCCTGCTGTTGAAAAAATAACAGACTTTAAAGACTGCTGTGCTTTGGAGGTTATGAGGGACCTTTCAGGGAGTGGGGACCTACCCAGTGGTCACTCAACTTCATCTATCATCCCTCCTAAAATATAGAATAAGGATTTTTACCCAATTCAGATTAGAGGGCCTTATATAAATGCCTTTCAAAGCAGTGTTGAAAGGAATTTATTAAAATTAGCCAGTAATGCAGACCAAAAAAATCCACATCTATATAACAAAAGTAATCTATCACGTAAAGAATGATCTGCTCTTACTCAATTAAAAGCTAATAATAATCTTGTTATTAGGAATGCAGATAAGGGTGGCTCAACTGTCCTCCTTAACAAGGCTGATTATGTCAGGGAAGCAGAAAGACAGATATCGGATAGTGACATTTATCCCACTCTAAATTCATACCATTGGGGTGTCTGGTTCCCAATTTTAGAATCCAGAATAGTTCACGTTTTGTTAGAGACTTATGTCTGTCACCTCCTCTGGGGTGTCTATTAACGATTTCTATAATCTGGACTCCAAAATCAGAGATATTGGTGAAATGTTCACCATTAAAGTGCTTGGCTATTGAAGACTCCTTCATCTGCAAAAATTAGAAGTATAGGCAAGTAAATGGAAAATTAGATTTAATACAGAAAAATGCAAGGTTCTACATTTTGGAAGTAAAAATAAGCAGGCAACATATTTTTTAAATGGGACAAGACTTAGCCAAACAGAGGAGGAAAGGGATTTGGGAGTAGTAATAGATAACAAGCTAAAGATGGACGCACAATGCAGGGCAGCGGCTTCAAAGGCTAATAAGATACTAGCATGTATTAAAAGAGGCATTGATTCAAGGGAGTGTATCCAGGCGCCAACAATGGAGGCTAAGGTTAAAATTATCAATATTTATTCAGTACAATTCTTCTGTTGTAAACAGTTACAGTATTAAAATAATTTAAAACAATAATATGAGTATTAAAATCTAGAAAAAAGCATGGATCCACGCTAAAAATTAAAAATGGTAAAAACAATATTCTTAAACTGTATGCAGGGTATTTATAAAAATAGACAAATTTCAACAATGATGTTTTAGACAATTTAGTGTGATGGTGTGTGTGAGAGCTTCCGCTCCACACTGTGAGTGCAAGATAAGTCCAAGTGGTGGTGGGTGTGCTAAAAAATAAAGAAATCAATCCTGTGAAAAAAATATTTAAAACGTCAATCCTGACAGAAACAAAGTTTCACTCCTGTGTGAGAAAAAAGTCACTCCTGTGTGAGAGATGATAGCTCACTCCTGTTTAAAAAAATAATAATAAATGTCAATCCTGTGACCCAATAATATCTAATGCTTGCTGTGTGTTGTTGTTCTTATCCCTTTGATGCCGTGTTCCAAAAAAAAAACAAAAAAAAACCTGTGATGTTTGTTGCAAGTCAAAAAAAAAATTAAAAGAGAAATATGCAGTAAAAATATGAAAAAATATGTGAAGAAAAAATATGTGAAGAAAGTGCTCTTTGGAGACTGAGCTCCGGCGAAAATTAAAACGATACACAAGGAATAACAAACAAATGCTGCCAAACGAAAAAACCTGTGGGGAAAAAATAAACACAATGTGTAGAAAATTTCTCAAATATACCCTCCTAATGAGATAGAGCTTACCAGGTCTACGCGTTTCGGCCTTACCTATGCCTTTATCAAGATATTGCAGAACTAGAAAAAGTTCAGAGAAGGGCCACAAAGCTAATAAGGGGATTGGAGAAATTAACCTGTGAGAAGAGGCTAGCCAAACTGGGTCTGTTTTCTTTAGAAAAATGACGCTTGAAAGGTGACATGATTACTTTATATAAATATATTCAAGGCCCATATTCAGAGATGGCAGAAGCTCTGTTTATTCCAAGAAAATAGTTTCTGACAAGAGGTCACAATTTAAGGTTGGAGGAAAGGAGATTTAATCTCCTGCAACGGAAACGTTTTTTCCCTGTAAGAGCAATAAAATTGTTGAACTCATTACCAAAGGAGGTAGTGAATGTCAATACCCTAGATACATTTAAAAATAGTCTGGATACATTTCTGTATATAAACAAAATTCAAGGATATGATTGCTAGTATTAAATGGGTCACCTTTTAGTAGGGTTATTTAAGCTTAACTGGAGCTTTTTGTAAGTATTTTAGATTTGTATAGGTTGAACTCGATGGACGTCAGTCTTTTTTCAACCTTATCTACTATGTTACTATGTTACAATTTATTGCAAAGTTGTGTTATTATGCATAATTAAGAATTTTATATTACATATAAATACCCCTCTAACAGGCAATCAAACCCCTTGTTTTAAAGCCCATAAGCCCTCTTAAAAATAAAGCCCTTATATAATTTTCATTAGCCAGGTTATCACTGTGGTAATAATGACCACCTAATGTAAATAAATGTCCATTTGTTTGCATAGAGGCTCATGGGAGTCCCTAAATGCAGATCAAACTTAAATAACTATACCAAAAGTCCCTTATTTATATGAGAATAACAAATTTTTTCTATAGTGTTTAGCAGAGGGGAAAACCACATACACTATTGTTTATAACCTTATTTATTAAAGTTTTAATAATAAATACATTTTGCAGGTTTCTTACATGTCATGATATACACATAAAATAATGGTACCGTTTGAAACGGCTGGTTCTCCTGAAAACATATATATATACTGTATGTATATACTGTATATATATATAATGTGTGTGTATATCACTGAAAATGTCCTACAGTAGAGCCTAAGGGGTCGATTTAAGAAACAGCGTATGCTTCTGTTTCGAAACTTAAGTTAAGAAGCAGCGATCTTAAGACCGCTGCTCCTTAACTCATCTGCCACCTCTGAGGCGGCGGACAGCAATCACCCCGATCAGAAACGAATGGGGTGATTGACACCCCCTGTTAGCGGCCGATTGGCTGTAAATGTGCAGGGGATGGCATTGCACAAGCATTTCACTAGAAATGCTTGTGCAATGATAAATGCTGACAGCGTATGCTGTCGGCCTTTATCAATGTGGGGCGGACATGATCCGCTACAGCGGATCATGTCCGCCTGCACATCAGCCCCTATATATAAGCAGCATCTGAACAGTGAAAAATAGCTCATCACAGGGATTGAAATGGTTCAGCAATTAAAGGGTTAATCCCCCTCTGGTCTTATAAAAGAGGTGAAATGTAACAAAAGCATTGTGTATCAAATAAATCAACCCACTCAAACAGAGCTTCTTTTGTGTGTGTGTATGACATACAGCAAAACGATTCTACCATTATAAGTGCAAATTTGCATAATGAATGCTAAATATTAAAGGGACACTAAACCCATTTTTTTCCTTTCATGATTCAGATAGAGAAGCAATTTTGAGCAACTTTCTAATTTACTCCTATTATCAATTTTTCTTCGTTCTCTTGCTATCTTTATTTAAAAAGCAGGAATGTGATGCATAGGAGCCGGCTCATTTTTGGTTGAGAACCTGGGTTATGCTTGCTTATTGGTGGGTAAATGTCAGCCTCAAATAAGCAAGCGCTATCCATGGTTCTGAACCTAAAATGGGCTGGCTGCTTAGATTTACATTCATGATTTTAAAATAAAGATAGCAAGAGAACAAAGAAAAATTGATTATAGGAATAAATTAGAAAGTTGCTTAAAACTTCATGCTCTATCTGAATCATGAAAGAAAAAAGTTGGGTTTAGTGTCCCTTTAACATCTATATTTAATCAGTGTGATATTTGTCTTTCTCCTGCACCTTAGATTAGTGGTAGATTTGAGGCTGTATCCCTTGTAAATGAAACCTGACATAAAGTAACTATTTCCTTTAATACCAATATTTGGGAATATTAATGAGATGCATCCCGGAAATTCTGAAGAGGTGCAGCATTTGCAGCAAACAGATGGTGCTAGAAAGAGCAAACAAATGTAACTTTGCTTAGCTTTAACAAATCATCCTTTTTGTTTCTTTCTGATTGTTTTATCAAATGAAATGTCTCTGTAAAGCAAGATATAGAGCGCTAGAGTGGAGCGGTAGTTTGTGCTTGCGTTCAAGCGTAAAAGCTGCTAGAAGTAATTTTTTTGTGCTCAGTGATTTGTGCTCGTATTATGAGTGGAAAGTAAAAAAGTTTGCACTCTCACGTTTGCAAAGTCATGGTAACAAATCGACATAGAGAAGTCGCAAATGCAAAATTGCTTTTCCCCCATAGATGTGAAGTTTAAAAATATATATATCATTACACAAGTCGCACTAACACGATCGCTGTTATTTAAAAGCGCAACATTTGAATATATATTGCATATTTCATAATCCAATGTTCTGCACATAGCAAAATATGTTCTATTTATTCTTAAAGAGATATTTAAATATATATCTGATTTATTTTTGCACATATACATATATATATATATATATATATATATATATACGTATATCTTTAAAAATGCTATGTGCATAACATTGGAATGTGAAATATTTATAGTAAATACACAGTATAACACTTTATTAAATAAATTAATTACATAATTTATATAATTGCGTAAATGTGTTTTTTTTTCTCTCCATGTTTTCATCTACCTTACTGCAAAGGGCTCCAATAAACTTATATATTTGTCTATATATGTTTAAGTATGTATTTATGTGTATATATGTCTGTAAATACATACATAAATACATAAGTACATCTGTACACACATATAGTGTATATATGTACACACACATTTATATACAGTATATATATATATACAAACATACATATACATATTTAAACATGTGTATGTACAGTATGCATTGCTATGTTAAAGCCCTTTGCAGTGCTTTTTTTTCTAACACCTGAGACCTCATATCTTTGAGCCCTTAAAACCTTTATGCATTTTTTTTTAAATATTTGTTTTATCAGACAGTGTTGTTTTAGTGTAACTGTACTGTTAAATGTATTTTTGATGTGTTTTGTGTAACTTTATATTCAAGTGTAACAGTTTACCAGAGCTCTAAGTTCACGGTAATCATTCTAGCGTAAATCACAATTGCGCTTGTGTGTTCACATTTCAACTTGTAATACAGGCGGAATTTAACTTGCGTGCAAATGACCTCGAAAACCTAATATAACTATAGCATTTCACTCAAAATCTAGCCCATAAGGATTTTATATTGGAGTCATGTAATGATGTTTTGTGGCACTTCAGGTTTTGTTTTTTTTCTATTTGAAGAAGTGTTAAAAATATTTAAACACCGTTTTATTTATTTCCCCCACTCCTTTATATTTATTAGTTAAAATGCTCATATATAGAATCGTAAAGGTGGTGAAGACGTAAATATCCTTGCAAAGAAACACCCATGGATAAATCCCTGTATTAGTTAGATTGAGCTAATTTTCAGGAGTATCCAGAGACATTTGTTCTTGGGGGGCACGTCCAGGAGGCCCACTGATTATTTGTGGGTGAGGCCTCAGCAGGAGGGCAAGACTGGGCATGCTGTGGGCAGGGCCAGGCATCTCATGGGTGGGATTGGGTCATGATCATGGTTAGGTGCGTCACAGGCAGAGCTGGCTGGAGCTGCTGTAGTGCCTGTGCAGCATCGTGCTCGGTAGCCACCATTGGGAGGCACATGACAGGGCTAGCCCCTTACTAATATTTAACAAAGGAAACTATAAAGGTAAATTTGATAATGGAAGCAAATTGGAGTTTTGTTTTTTTTATAATCGAATACTCCGTGATGGGCAACTTCTGTAGAAGCTTTAAGGGCTGCATATAGATTTATGGCTATTAAACTACATACATAGCATAACAAATAGCCTAAAAATATCCAGTAGCACAGGGTTAATTTAGGTAAGGCTGCCGGCTACTATCTGTCTGCTAATCTCCCCTCTAGGGGGCTCTTTTAAGTTGTAGCCATCTTGTTTGTCCACTCATCAGAAGTACCCATAGCACAGATTCTTAATTCCAATTTTTCCTAAGGCCACAAAAAGCTCTGCTTTTTCCCAGGGCCAGAAAAAACAGAATTTATGTTTACCTGATAAATTACTTTCTCCAACGGTGTGTCCGGTCCATGGCGTCATCCTTACTTGTGGGATATTCTCCTCCCCAACAGGAAATGGCAAAGAGCCCAGCAAAGCTGGTCACATGATCCCTCCTAGGCTCCGCCTTCCCCAGTCATTCGACCGACGTAAAGGAGGAATATTTGCATAGGAGAAATCATATGATACCGTGGTGACTGTAGTTAAAGAAAATAAATTATCAGACCTGATTAAAAAACCAGGGCGGGCCGTGGACCGGACACACCGTTGGAGAAAGTAATTTATCAGGTAAACATAAATTCTGTTTTCTCCAACATAGGTGTGTCCGGTCCACGGCGTCATCCTTACTTGTGGGAACCAATACCAAAGCTTTAGGACACGGATGAAGGGAGGGAGCAAATCAGGTCACCTAGATGGAAGGCACCACGGCTTGCAAAACCTTTCTCCCAAAAATAGCCTCAGAAGAAGCAAAAGTATCAAATTTGTAAAATTTAGTAAAAGTGTGCAGTGAAGACCTAGTCGCTGCCTTACATATCTGATCAACAGAAGCCTCGTTCTTGAAGGCCCATGTGGAAGCCACAGCCCTAGTAGAATGAGCTGTTATTCTTTCAGGAGGCTGCCTTCCGGCAGTCTCGTAAGCCAATCTGATGATGCTTTTAATCCAAAAAGAGAGAGAGGTAGAAGTTGCTTTTTGACCTCTCCTTTTACCAGAATAAACAACAAACAAAGAAGATGTTTGTCTAAAATCCTTTGTAGCATCTAAATAGAATTTTAGAGTACGAACTACATCCAAATTGTGCAACAAACGTTCCTTCTTTGAAACTGGATTCGGACACAAAGAAGGCACGACTATCTCCTGGTTAATGTTTTTGTTAGGAACAACTTTCGGAAGAAAACCAGGTTTAGTACGTAAAACCACCTTATCTGCATGGAACACCAGATAAGGAGGAGAACACTGCAGAGCAGATAACTCTGAAACTCTTCTAGCAGAAGAAATTGCAACCAAAAACAAAACTTTCCAAGATAATAACTTAATATCAACGGAATGTAAGGGTTCAAACGGAACCCCCTGAAGAACTGAAAGAACTAAATTGAGACTCCAAGGAGGAGCCAAATGTTTGTAAACAGGCTTGATTCTAACCAGAGCCTGAACAAAGGCTTGAACATCTGGCACAGCTGCCAGCTTTTTGTGAAGTAACACAGACAAGGCAGAAATCTGTCCCTTCAAAGAACTTGCAGATAATCCTTTCTCCAAACCTTCTTGAAGAAAGGATAGAATCTTAGGAATTTTTACCTTGTCCCAAGGGAATCCTTTAGATTCACACCAACAGATATATTTTTTCCATATTTTGTGGTAGATTTTTCTAGTTACAGGCTTTCTGGCCTGAACAAGAGTATCAATGACAGAATCTGAGAACCCTCGCTTTGATAAGATCAAGCGTTCAATCTCCAAGCAGACAGTTGGAGTGAGACCAGATTCGGATGTTCGAACGGACCTTGAACAAGAAGGTCTCGTCTCAAAGGTAGCTTCCATGGTGGAGCCGATGACATATTCACCAGGTCTGCATACCAAGTCCTGCGTGGCCACGCAGGAGCTATCAAGATCACCAATGCCCTCTCCTGATTGATCCTGGCTACCAGCCTGGGGATGAGAGGAAACGGCGGGAATACATAAGCTAGTTTGAAGGTCCAAGGTGCTACTAGTGCATCTACTAGAGTCGCCTTGGGATCCCTGGATCTGGACCCGTAGCAAGGAACCTTGAAGTTCTGACGAGAGGCCATCAGATCCATGTCTGGAATGCCCCACAATTGAGTAATTTGGGCAAAGATTTCCGGATGGAGTTCCCACTCCCCCGGATGAAATGTCTGACGACTCAGAAAATCCGCTTCCCAATTTTCCACTCCTGGGATGTGGATTGCAGACAAGTGGCAGGAGTGAGTCTCCGCCCATTGAATGATTTTGGTCACTTCTTCCATCGCCAGGGAACTCCTTGTTCCCCCCTGATGGTTGATGTACGCAACAGTCGTCATGTTGTCTGATTGAAACCGTATGAACTTGGCCTTTGCTAGCTGAGGCCAAGCCTTGAGAGCATTGAATATCGCTCTCAGTTCCAGAATATTTATCGGGAGAAGAGATTCTTCCCGAAACCAAAGACCCTGAGCTTTCAGGGGTCCCCAGACCGCGCCCCAGCCCACCAGACTGGCGTCGGTCGTGACAATGACCCACTCTGGTCTGCGGAAGCTCATCCCCTGTGACAGGTTGTCCAGGGACAGCCACCAACGGAGTGAATCTCTGGTCCTCTGATCTACTTGTATCGTCGGAGACAAGTCTGTATAGTCCCCATTCCCCTGACTGAGCATGCACAGTTGTAATGGTCTTAGATGAATTCGCGCAAAAGGAACTATGTCCATTGCCGCTACCATCAAACCTATTACTTCCATGCACTGCGCTATGGAAGGAAGAGGAACAGAATGAAGTATTTGACAAGAGTTTAGAAGTTTTGATTTTCTGGCCTCTGTCAGAAAAATCCTCATTTCTAAGGAGTCTATTATTGTTCCCAAGAAGGGAACCCTTGTTGACGGAGATAGCGAACTTTTTTCTACGTTCACTTTCCACCCGTGAGATCTGAGAAAGGCCAGGACAATGTCCGTGTGAGCCTTTGCTTGTGGAAGGGACGACGCTTGAATCAGAATGTCGTCCAAGTAAGGTACTACTGCAATGCCCCTTGGTCTTAGCACCGCTAGAAGGGACCCTAGTACCTTTGTGAAAATACTTGGAGCAGTGGCTAATCCGAACGGAAGTGCAAGAAACTGGTAATGCTTGTCCAGGAATGCGAACCTTAGGAACCGATGATGTTCCTTGTGGATAGGAATATGTAGATACGCATCCTTTAAATCCACCGTGGTCATGACCTGTGGAACCTCCCCCTTGGGGGAAGCCCCTTGAATTCCAGAAGATAACCTTGGGAGACTATTTCTAGTGCCCAAGGATCCAGAACATCTCTTGCCCAAGCCTGAGCGAAGAGAGAGAGTCTGCCCCCCACCAGATCCGGTCCCGGATCGGGGGCCAACATCTCATGCTGTCTTGGTAGCAGTGGCAGGTTTCTTGGCCTGCTTTCCTTTGTTCCAGCCTTGCATTGGCCTCCAGGCTGGCTTGGCTTGAGAAGTATTACCCTCTTGCTTAGAGGACGTAGCACTTGGGGCTGGTCCGTTTCTGCGAAAGGGACGAAAATTAGGTTTATTTTTGGCTTTGAAAGACCTATCCTGAGGAAGGGCGTGGCCCTTGCCCCCAGTGATATCAGAGATAATCTCTTTCAAGTCAGGGCCAAACAGCGTTTTCCCCTTGAAAGGAATGTTAAGCAATTTGTTCTTGGAAGACGCATCCGCTGACCAAGATTTTAGCCAAAGCGCTCTGCGCGCCACAATAGCAAAACCAGAATTTTTCGCCGCTAACCTAGCCAATTGCAAAGTGGCGTCTAGGGTGAAAGAATTAGCCAATTTGAGAGCATGAATTCTGTCCATAATCTCCTCATAAGAAGAAGAATTATTATTGAGCGCCTTTTCTAGTTCATCGAACCAGAAACACGCTGCTGTAGTGACAGGAACAATGCATGAAATTGGTTGTAGAAGGTAACCTTGTTGAACAAATATCTTTTTAAGCAAACCCTCTAATTTTTTATCCATAGGATCTTTGAAAGCACAACTATCTTCTATGGGTATAGTGGTGCGTTTGTTTAGAGTAGAAACCGCCCCCTCGACCTTGGGGACTGTCTGCCATAAGTCCTTTCTGGGGTCGACCATAGGAAACAATTTCTTAAATATGGGGGGAGGGACGAAAGGTATACCGGGCCTTTCCCATTCTTTATTTACAATGTCCGCCACCCGCTTGGGTATAGGAAAAGCTTCGGGGGGCCCCGGGACCTCTAGGAACTTGTCCATTTTACATAATTTCTCTGGAATGACCAAATTCTCACAATCATCCAGAGTAGATAACACCTCCTTAAGCAGAGCGCGGAGATGTTCCAATTTAAATTTAAATGTAATCACATCAGGTTCAGCTTGTTGAGAAATTTTCCCTGAATCTGAAATTTCTCCCTCAGACAAAACCTCCCTGGCCCCCTCAGACTGGTGTAGGGGCACTTCAGAACCAATATCATTAGCGTCCTCATGCTCTTCAGTATTTTCTAAAACAGAGCAGTCGCGCTTTCGCTGATAAGTGGGCATTTTGGCTAAAATGTTTTTGATAGAATTATCCATTACAGCCGTTAATTGTTGCATAGTAAGGAGTATTGGCGCACTAGATGTACTAGGGGCCTCCTGTGTGGGCAAGACTGGTGTAGACGAAGGAGGGGATGATGCAGTACCATGCTTACTCCCCTCACTTGAGGAATCATCTTGGGCATCATTTTCTCTAAATTTTGTGTCACATAAATCACATCTATTTAAATGAGAAGGAACCTTGGCTTCCCCACATACAGAACACAGTCTATCTGGTAGTTCAGACATGTTAAACAGGCATAAACTTGATAACAAAGTACAAAAAACGTTTTAAAATAAAACCGTTACTGTCACTTTAAATTTTAAACTGAACACACTTTATTACTGCATATGTGAAAAAGTATGAAGGAATTGTTCAAAATTCACCAAAATTTCACCACAGTGTCTTAAAGCCTTAAAAGTATTGCACACCAAATTTGGAAGCTTTAACCCTTAAAATAACGGAACCGGAGCCGTTTTTATATTTAACCCCTTTACAGTCCCTGGTATCTGCTTTGCTGAGACCCAACCAAGCCCAAAGGGGAATACGATACCAAATGACGCCTTCAGAAAGTCTTTTCTATGTATCAGAGCTCCTCACACATGCATCTGCATGTCATGCTTCCCAAAAACAAGTGCGCAATAGAGGCGCGAAAATGAGACTCTGCCTATGATTAGGGAAAGCCCCTAGAGAATAAGGTGTCCAATACAGTGCCTGCCGGTTATTTTACATAGTTCCCAAGATTAAAATAATTCCTCAAGGCTATGGAGTATAAAATATGCTTATATATAAATCGTTTTAGCCCAGAAAATGTCTACAGTCTTAAAAGCCCTTGTGAAGCCCTTTTTTCTCTTTATGTAATAAAAATGGCTTACCGGATCCCATAGGGAAAATGACAGCTTCCAGCATTACATCGTCTTGTTAGAAATGTGTCATACCTCAAGCAGCAAAAGTCTGCTCCCTGTTTCCCCCAACTGAAGTTAATTCCTCTCAACAGTCCTGTGTGGAAACAGCCATCGATTTTAGTAACGGTTGCTAAAATCATTTTCCTCTTACAAACAGAAATCTTCATCTCTTTTCTGTTTCAGAGTAAATAGTACATACCAGCACTATTTTAAAATAACAAACTCTTGATTGAATAATAAAAACTACAGTTAAACACCAAAAAACTCTAAGCCATCTCCGTGGAGATGTTGCCTGTACAACGGCAAAGAGAATGACTGGGGAAGGCGGAGCCTAGGAGGGATCATGTGACCAGCTTTGCTGGGCTCTTTGCCATTTCCTGTTGGGGAGGAGAATATCCCACAAGTAAGGATGACGCCGTGGACCGGACACACCTATGTTGGAGAAAAAACTACTGCAGAGGTCCTCATGTGGCCTCTATGGGCCACCAGTTGGCCATCCCTCTTCTATCTGAATCATTAAAGTTTAATTTTGATTTTCTTGTCCCTTTAAATAAAACTCAGCTCTTGCCAACATGATCCACTTATCCAAACTGCTGAAGTCTGCAGTTGCCTCATCCTTGTTTTCTCTGGGAGGAACCAGTGTATATGTATATTGGTCTTTGTCTATGTGTAGGTTGGTATTTGGCACTCATTCAAAGATAATAAAAACTGTATATGGTGACAAAGAATTGCTCATTTCAGTTCTACAAAATATAAACTAATCACTTCTTAAAAGCACAAAATGCAAGTTGTTTAATAGTGTGTAGAATAATAGTCTATAATAACATTTATATTTTAAAACATATTTTAAAAAAAATCTTTATGGGTAATTGGGAATAGTCCAATCTGCTTGAAGAGATTTTATCACAGATTTAACCCTGTGTGATAAACCATTTTCAAATTCAGATCTGCTCCAGTCTATAAGAAAAAAACGTTTCTAATGGTTTTCAAAGGATTTACACGGTGTTCAATGGCATTCAAGTTCACAAGAAACACACTTTTTTTGCTTCATTTTTCTCAAAAATGTTTTTAAAATATGCTAATATTGAATATATTTCTTGTGAAAATACCCAAAATGGATTTTCAAAAGGTAGCTTTTTTTTAACAAAACAAGTTCATTTCTTAGTTTTAGTAAAAGGTTAAATAGTGATCTAATCACATTTTAAACTATCATGTTCAGTATTAAATATTATTAACTGATTAACTGATTCATGATTGCAGTAAAAGTGTTTAAAGGTTTGAAATGTAAACTGGTCAATGAAACACATAAAGACCGTAAATTAGCAACAATAAATACATTTTTTATGAAGTTCTTTCTTATTGGCTCTTTGTTTTTTTATTTTCATGTTGGTCTGAAAAAAATTAAAAAAAAAAAAAAAAACCTGTTACAATTGGATTTTTAGTGTTCTACCTATTACAAATGTATAAAAACTAGATGTTATGGAATACTCACTGACATAACGCTGAAAACACAACATATTACAGATATTAGAATAAAATGAATGCAGAAATAGACATGCAGAAAATTTGGCTTTCATGTGGCTGTTTATAAAACATTGAATATAATAGATTTTTAGAATCTCAACTGACATATCATTTTACAAATTAATAAAAAATGTTTTTCAATTTGCATTGCAGTAAAAATAAAAAGAAACAAAATATAAATGTCAATAAAATGTTGACTTCTAGACCAGTGGTTCTCAACCAAAGTGACCTCAAGGCCCGGTAAATTTTAGCTAGCCATGTCTAGGGCCCGGTAGTGTGTGTGTGTGTTTGTGTGATCCTGGTGCATTCCTTAAGCTGGAGTTTTCAGTTGCCCTATCAGTAACTAAGCAAAAAAAAGTGTGGGTTTAGTGGGGGCCCTGGCGAGGGTCTGTCGCTGTGAGGGCCATGGAGTGTGGGGTCTGGCCCTGGAGGTTGGGTGTGCTTTCTCTGGACCTTAATGTTGTGGGACCTGGCTCTGGAGGTTGAGGGGCCTGTTGGGGGCAGGGCAGGGCAGGGCAGGGAGGCTACCATGTTCATTTGCATAAAATGTAATACATTTTGGTCAGTGTGAGACAGTGTTCCTGGGGCCTTGATTGGTCTCAGTCTGCCCCTGGTGTGCAGTGGGGTAAGAGTGTGCAGTGGGGGCATGACAGGTCGGGGCCCACCAGCAGGGCTATCACGGCCCGGTACTGGGCCACGGCCCGGCTGTTGAGAAACCAGGTTCTAGACCACTAATCTCTATCTTTTATAAAATTTGTGACTTGGCACAAACTTAGCATCTGAAACCAAATAATTTTCTTTCATGATTCAGATAGAGCATGCAATTTTAAAGAGACACTAAACCCAAACATTTTCTTTCAAGATTCAAGTAGAGAATACAATTTTAAACAATCCAATTTACTTCTATTATCTAATTTGCTTCATTTTTTAGATATCCTTTGTTGAAGAAAAAGCAATGCACATGGGTGAGCCAATCACACAAAGGCATCTAAGTGCAGCAACCAATCAGCAGCTACTGGGCCTATCTAGATATGCTTTTAAGCAACGTATATCAAGATAATGAAGCAAATTAGATAATAGAAGTAAATTAGAAAGTTGTTTACAATTGCATGCTCTTTCTAAAGCATGAAAGAAAAAAATTGGGTTTCATGTCCCTTTAAGCAACTTTCTAATTTATCCCCTATTATCAATTTGTCTTCGTTCTCTTGGTATCTTCATTTGAAATAGCAGAAATGAAAGTTTAGCACCAGGACAGCTTTTGCTGATTGGTGGCTAAACGTAGCCCTACCAATCAGCAAGTGCAACCTAAGTGCTGGACGAAAAATGGGCCGGCTTCTAAGCTTACATTACTGTTTTTTTTTTTCAAATAAAGATACCAAGAGAACGAAGAAAAATTGATAATAGGAGTAAAGTAGAAAGTTGCTTAATTTTGCATGCTCTATCTGAATCATGAAAGAAAAATGTTGGGTTTCATATCCCTTTAATAAACACAGTTAAACCTTTATAGGACACACTAGTAAATACAAGACTTTTTCAGTTGTCTTGCAATAAATTAAAGGGACATGAAACTCAAAATCTTTCTTTCATTATTCTGATAAAGAATATAATTTTAAACAACTTTCCAATTTACTTCTATCATCTTATTTGCTTTATTATCTTTGTATCCTTTGTTGAAGAAACAGCAATGCACTACTGGGAGCTAGTTAAAGGGACAGTATACACCTTAGTTATCTTTAAGTCTTACCTTAGATTAAGCTGTAAATATCCTCCTGCATCCATTTTTATATCATTCAGTAGGAATAGTAAAAAAGTTATTTTAAAAAGAATACTGTTTCTGGCTACTTTAAAATGGCTTCCAAACTCAATCCACTAATGACATCACGATCCAGGCTGCATATTGCATCCAATCACAAAAGCCTCACTAGCTGGATTCAGCAGACTGTCAATACAGCTCCGATCATGACATCATCAGTGGGTGGAGTTTGGAGCACATTTCAAAGTGGCCAAAAACGATATTCTTTTTAAAATAACCTTTTTACAGTTTTTGCTGCATGATATAGATAGGGGTGCAGGAGGCTATTTCCAGCTTAATCTAAAGTAAGGTGTATACTGTCCCTTTAATGCATTGGGTGAGCCAATAACATGAGGCATTTATGTGTAGCAACCAATCAGCAGCTCCTGAATCTACCAAGGTATCCTTTTCAACAAAGGATATCAAGGGAACAAAACACATTAGATAACAGAAATTTATTGGAAAGTTGTTTAAAATCACATGTTCTATGTATCAAGAGTGATAAAAATGTGTGTTTTCTTTAACATTAGAACTTTTTACCTGCAATGGCTTTTCAGTGGTAAAACAACCTCGTGGCTTTGACAAATTTGCAGTACTTTGCAGTTTATTATCACCTCTATTGAGGCCAGTTAGGTGCATATATGTAGCAGTGTTAGGCTTTTTAAAGGGACAGGCAACACCAAAATTGTTATTGTTTAAAAATAGACCTTTACTACCCCATTCCCCAGCTTTGCACAACCAACATTGTCATATTAATAATTTATAACATTTAAGCCTCTAAATGTCTGCCTGTTTCTAAGCCACTACAGACAGCCTCTTATCACATCCTTTTTTATTAGCTTTTTAATCCATGTGGGCCATATAGATAACATTGTGCTCTCTCCTGTGGAGTTGTGCATGACACTGCACTAATTGGCTAAAATGCTAGTCAATAGATAATAAATAAATAAATAAATAGGGGGCTGTTAAAAGAAGCTTAGATACAAGGTAATCACAGAGGTTAAGAGTATAATAATATAACCATATTAGCTGTGCAAAACTTGGGAATGGGTAGTAAAGGCATTATCTATCTTTTAAAACAATAACCATTTTGATGTAGACTGTCCCTTTAAGTCTGCAGTGTGCACTTTTTTCAGAATTGGAAAGCCCACAATTTTTTAGAGACAAATTACAGGCAAAGCAGGGAAAATAAATATTTTGAAAACTTTTTTGCTTCACATAATTAAATATATTTTATTATTTTATTATATCAGATCCTTTCCAATCAGCACTCTAGCCACACAAAAAAAAAAAATATGTGAGAGCCGTATGGCTAGAGTGCTAATTGGAGAACAGTTCACAAAAAATTACTTTTGGGCGGATGGAGCACAGGGTATAACAATTTATTTATCATGTTTCTGGCGGACATGATCGACCGCTAGCAGGCGGTGTCAATCAACCCGATCGTACAAGTTATGAGGCAGCATAGGAGTTAAAGAGCAGCAGTTTCAAGACTGCTGCTTCTTAACTCCTGTTTTCTGCGAGCCTGAAGGCACATGCAAAAACAGATGTATTTGGCCCCATTTGGGCCATGATAAATCGTCCCCATAGTGTAGTCTTCATTAGAATGGATGAAATAAAGTCCACCTAAAATATTGTTTCCATGGATCTGATTATAAGAATTGGAAATTTTAACATCCCTTTAATGCCCTTGGGTGTCACAGGAATGCAAAGAAAAAGTATGTAACATGGATTTCAGACGCTTGCATGGGACAAGCCTGTACAAACACTGGGTGCCAAGTCACCATAGCAACTAATAATTTTGAATGGAGGCTTAGCAAGCTAACCCCCTGAAGCTGGTTGAAGGATGCATGAAATAAATTGAATACATTTTAACCAATTCCATCTTTTTTCTTTGTAAATTTATAAAAAATAACTTAATTGTCACATGTTGACAGTCACCCTATATAATTGTACCATATTTTTTATAGAACAGTCACCAAAGGTGTCTACCCCACCTTGGGAGTGATCATTCATATTATAGTGGGTGACGGTGTACCAGCCATGTAATAGTCTATGTGCAGCAATCAACTGCTAAACTTCTTATTAATCCCCACTGGAGATAGCCTTTTCGCATTACACCTCTCACCCACTATACTACCAATGATTACTCCCCAAGATCTGGTAAATACATGAAGTGGCTCTTTTTTTATAAGAAAGGGCAAATATATGTTGGCTGAGCACTCACTGGCCAACCATTTTTTTTTTATATGTTTTAACAAGTATAATGATGGGGCAGAGCTTTTTTTTTAATAAAAGAGGATTAAATCACTGTTTTTGTATGTTTCTGACAACCAAGGGTTTAAATCACTGTCTGTACAGGGTGTTACTGACATCCAAGGTGTCACATCACTGTTTGGTTACTGGCAACAAGGATGTCAAATGTCAAATCACTATTTTGTGTGTCATTGGGTTTAAATATTGGGGGTTATTACTGTCAATCAAGTGTTGATCACTATTGGCCATATGCATAATAGATTGTTGGCCTGGCTCATAGATTTACTAAAAAAAAAAAAAAAAAATGAAGCCAATAAATTATCTAGCAAAAAGATTATGATCCTCTAGATTAGGTATTACAGTAAAATAGCAATGGTCGACATGTTTTAATTTTGGAGTGACTTAGAGCACTGAGGAATTATATTATTTTTAGGAGTCTGTAGACAATAAGGGCGTATGTAGAAGGATCCAAAAAGTTAGGAGCTAGAGTGGAATTGTCAGATCTATGGGTCCTTAGGGATCCTCCAACACAAAGTATTAACACCTAAACCGCAAACCCACACATCTCAAAATAATAAAGTAAATAACCCATAATCCGCAAATAACCTAACATATTAATCCCTTAATCTTCAACCACCCACATCGCAAATAAACCTAATTACCCTATTAACCCCTAAACCACAAAACTCCCACATCGCAATAAACCTAATTACCCTATTAACCCCTTAAACCGCCAAAACCAACAACGCAAATAACTATTTAAATTACTAAGCCCCCTAACCTAATACCCCCTAAATAAACCCAATTACCTAAACTAAAATTAAAAAAAAAAAAAAAAAAAAAAAAAGTCTAACATTACAGAAAATAATAAACAAATTATCAAAAATTAAAAAATGAAACCTAATCCCTATGGAAATAAAAAAAGCCCCTCCAAAATAAAAACATCCCCTAATCTAATGCTAAACTACCAATAGCCCTTATAATGGCTTTTTGCAGGGCATTGACCTAAGTTAAAAAGCTCTTTTACAGTTACAAAAAATTCTAAGTCCCCCCTAAAAGTAAAACCCACCAAACCCACCAAAATAAATAAACCTAACACTAAAAAACCTAAACTACCCATTGCCCTGAAAAGGGCATTTGTATGGGCAATGCCCTTAAAAGGGCATTTAGCTCTATTTCTGCCCTTAAAAGGGCATTCAGCTCTTTTAAGAATTGCTCATCCCTAATCTAAATAAAACAAACCCCCCAAAAATGTTTTAAAAAAACCTAAGTCTAACCCCCAGGTTGGTACTCATGGTTCCTAAAGTCCGGTGGAGAAGGTCCTGTTCCAGGTGGGGAAGTCTTCCAAGCGGTGTCCTATTCTTTCTTCTTCCAGGAACAAGCCGGTGCGCAGCGGAGGGCGGAACTGAAGACTGATGACTGCAGAGCTGAAGAAAGGTGAACCTGAAACTGAAGACCGGCGACCGCTGAGCCATGGCTTGTGGAGGATCCTCTTCGTACGTTCTCCGCCGTACACTGAATAGTGATTTCAAGGTACACGATTAAAGGATGACGGCTACTGAAATCCTATTGGCTAATTTGAACAGCCAATAGGATTTAAGTAGCTCTCATCCTATTGGCTGATTTGAATTTGAAGAATCAAATCAGCCAGAAGGAATGCCATCTTAATCGCGTACCTTGAATTCACTATTCAGTGTACGGCGGCAATCGGAAGAAGAGGATCCTCCATGCTCCATGGCCCCGTTGTCGCCGGTCTTCAGTTCCGCTGTCGCAGGTCTTCGGTTCCGCCATTGCCAGTATTCAGTTCCGCTGTCCTGGATGAAGAAAGAAGAGGTCCCCGCTTGGAAGAAGATGTTGGCCGCTTGGAAGAAGACTTCAACGCCTAGAAGAGGACCTTCTCCGCCGGACTTCAGCAACGGTGAGTACCAACCTGGGGGTTAGACTTAACTTCATTTTTTTTTTTTTTAGATTAGGGATGGGAGTTTGTTTATTTTTAATGTAAACAAGCTGTTTTACTTAGGGCAATACCCTACATTAGATTAGGGGGTGTTTTTATTTTGGGGCTCTTTTTTATTTTCATAGGGATTAGGTTTAATTTTTTAAAGTTTGATAATTTTGTTTTTATTTTCTGCAATATTATATTTTTTTCTGTAATTTTAGCTTAATTTAAATTTAGGTTTATTTTTTTTATTTTTGGGGGTGAGAGTTTTTTTTTAAAAAAAAATTGGGTTTATTTTTTTTTTTTTTTTTTTAGATTAAGGTTATGGGCACTTCTTAAAAGAGCTGAATGCCCTTTTAAGGGCAGCAAAAGAGTTAAATGCCATTTTAAGGGCAATGCCCATAAAAATGCCCTTTCTTTTCAGGGCAATGGGTAGTTTTTTAGTATTAGGTTTATTTATTTTGGGTAGTTTGGTGGGTGGTGGGTTTTACTGTTAGGGGGGACTTAAAAAATTTGTAACTGCAAAAGAGCTGTTTAACTTAGGGCAATGCCCTACAAAAATCCCTTTTAAGGGCTATTGGTAGTTTAGCATTAGATTAGGGGGTGTTTTTATTGGGGGGGGCTTTTTATTTTCATAGGGATTAGGTTGAATTTTTTTATTTTGGATAATGTGTTTATTTTTTTTTCTGTAGTTCTATTTTTTATTTTTTGTATTTACAACACATAGACTACCAACTAGTATAAATATAAAAACAAATGTATATATATATATATATATATATATATATATATATATATATATATATATATATATATATATATATAAACAAATGTATATATATATATATATATATATATATGGATATATATGAACATTAAGGGCTAGATTACGAGTGGCGCTCTAACAGTTGCGTGCAAGTGAAAAGGGGTTTATCGCATCTGTTTGCATGCGGATGTTCTTTTGCTGGTATTACAAGTTGAAAGTAAATGTAATCGCTTGTGTGCAGTTGAAGTTAACGTGCATCGGGTTAGCACAACCTCAGAGCTCTGGTTGACTGATATTGCGAAAGAAGTGTCACAAAACACATCAAAACTACATTACAAAGTACGGTTACACTTCTAAAAACGCATTCTAATAAAAATTATCTTTAAAAAATATTGCACAAAAAAGTTATAAGGGCTCAAAAATCTGAGCTCTCTCTACTACTACTCTTGTTATTTTGATATCTAAATCTCTGGACTAACACGGCTACTCCAATCAACACAAATATATATATATATATATATATATATATATATATGCATATATCTATACCTATAATCATCTATAAATATAAGTATAAATATATATTTGTGCAAAAAAAGTCAAATATATATATTAATAAATATAACATATTCTGCTACGTGAAGAACATTGGAATGTGAAATATTCATATTTTTATGTCGGGTTAGTGCACTTGAGAATATGACTTCTATGGGGAATAAGTTATTGTGCACATAATATTCGATAATAATATATAATACGAGCACAATCTGACGGGTGCAAAAAGCTTACTTCTAGCTGTAAATATCACCCCACTTGTATTCTGGCCCTAAAATGGCTATAATCTAGGTATATATGGTGCTTGCCAATTGGTGGCTACATTTAGCCACCAATCAGCAAGCGCTACCCAGGTGTTGAACAAAAAAATGGGCCAGCTCCTAAGCTTACATTCCTGCTTTTTCAAATAAAGATACCAAGTGAACGAAGAAAAATTTATAATAGGAACAAATTAGAAAGTTACTTAAAATTGCATGTTCTATCTGAACCATGAAAGAAAAAATGTGGTTTTCACATCCCTTTAAAGCAATGTGAGTTCTAGTTAACTATTGTCTGTTTTAATTACATTGTAAATCTTATGACTTGTATAAGGTAAATACAATCTCATTTATGTTTTCAAAGTTTTATGAAGGAAATATTGGGAAACCCCATTGTGGTTTTGGGAATGAGCCCAGGTTCTTGCCTCCTGTTTCTGTTTAGTTATGAGGTAGCAGTACACTAATTATAATGCATTAAGGGTATGGGTGTGCTATTTGTATTCAAGCATATTATTTCAAAACAAAGGTTAGTTAATACATTTGTGCTCATTGAGTGGTTTTCAGACATTGAGGCTCATTTATTAAATGCCAGATAGATAAGGTTCGTTGTCGGAAACCTTGTCCGCTTGCATTGCAGCAAGCATTTATTATTGCACAAGCAATTGCTTGTGTAGCCAAGCCCCATCTCATCAATTATCCCAAACCGATCCAATGATTTAACCCTGCGAGCCTTGAGGTGGCAGAGAGGCTAAGTAGTTGCGGTCTTAAGACCACAGCTACTTAAAGGTACATGATACCCAAATGTTGAAGCACATGAGAGTGATGCAACATAGCTGCAAAAAGCTGACTATAAAATATCACCTTAACATCTCTATGTAAAAAAGAAAGATATTATACCTCAAATGTCCTAAGTATTCACACCCTACTGTACAGAGACTTTAAAGTGAAGGTAAAGTTTAGCTTTTTTGTAAGCTGTATTATGTTACCCATGTACTATATAGTAAGATCGCTAACGTTTTATAACATATACGTATATATATCAAAGTATAAGAAACAGTTTTTATCTACCTTCTTGGCCGGTCTTAGCTCCTCCCTCCATGTATTTCCTTGTTTCTCACTGTATTATGTACAAAGCGGTCCCACCCGCTCTATACGTACTGGAAAAGCGCGTTCACGATTGAGGGGCAACTTGCGCATGCGCACGCCTCGCCGTACATTCGAATTGCGCCTGCGTGACTCTAATCATTTGTGACCTAAAGCGCAGGCGCCAAATTGCTTGGAAGTAGACTGCGTTCTGAAGATTTCAACTTATAAGGATTAATTGCGCATGCGCTAATCAGGAACGAGCACGGCTTGGAAGGGAGAGGAACTTAGAATAGCCAAAGCATGCGCAGAACTTCTATAGATGTTGTGACGTCAAATGACGGCCGCCTAACGGCCAGACCTATTATTGGCTAATGGAACAACGTGACCGGACTGCAAAAAAAAAAACGGGCTGTTTAGATAATGACTAAAATTGGATAGAAAAACGGCGATAACTAGGTAAATATTTCAAAATAACAAAATTGATGACTTAAAGTACCCTTAATTTTCGGTGTATTTGCATGTAACATTATCGAACCTGGCAAAGTTTACCTTCACTTTAAGGAGTGTGCATCTGGCATGTGTAGGCACAGCCATGTTATTTTCCTATTCAGTTTAACCCCTTAACGACCGAGGACGTGCAGGGTACGTCCTCTAAAAAAATACCCTTAACGACCAAGGACGTACCCTGCACGTCCTCGGTCTGGAAAGCAGCTGGAAGCGATCCTGCTCGCTTCCAGCTGCTTTCCGGTTATTGCAGTGATGCCTCGATATCGAGGCATCCTGCAATAACATTTTTAAGCCATCCGGTGCAGAGAGAGCCACTCTGTGGCCCTCTCTGCACCGGAGATCGTTGGCTTACCGCGTTGGTGGGTGGGAGCCGATGTGGGAGGCGGGTGGTGGCCATCGATGGCCTTGGTGACGTGCAGGGGGGGCGGGATTGTGGGCGTGGATGATTGGGGGCACGCACTGATGCGCGCGCGTGCATGGAAGGGCGGGGGTGGGCGCGTGCACGGGGAGGGAGCGGGTGGTAACCGCTACACTACAGAAAAAAGTTAAACAAAAAAATACTAAAAAAACAGGAATAAAAGTTTTTTTTTTATAAATCAATTAAGGTGTTGGGGTTTGTCTGTGGGAGGGGGGGGGGAAGCTACACTACAGAATTTTTTTTTTTTTTTTTAAAAAACGTTTTTTTCTTGAAACAGGGTAGTGGCAGACAGCTGCCAGTACCCAAGATGGCCCCCAATAATGCAGAGGGGGAGGGTTAGAGAGCTCTTTTGGGCATGGATCAGGGAGGTTGGGGGCTAAGGGGGGATTCTACAAAGCAGCATATGTAAATATGCTATAAAAAAAAACACATTAAAAAACCTTTTATTTTAGTACTGGCAGACTTTCTGCCAGTACTTAAGATGGCGGGGACAATTGTGGGGTGGGGGAGGGAAGGGAGCTGTTTGGGAGGGATCAGGGGGTGGGTTGTGTCAGGTGGGAGGCTGATCTCTACACTAAAGCTAAAATTAACCCTGCAAGCTCCCTACAAACTACCTAATTAACCCCTTCACTGCTAGCCATAATATACGTGTGATGCGCAGCAGCATTTAGCGGCCTTCTAATTACCAAAAAGCAATGCCGAAGTCATATATGTCTGCTATTTCTGAACAAAGGGGATCCCAGAGAAGCATTTACAACCATTTGTGCCATAATTGCACAAGCTGTTTGTAAATAATATCAGTGAGAAACCTAAAATTGTGAAAAATTTAAAGTTTTTTTAAATTTGATCGCATATGGCGGTGAAATGGTGGCATGAAATATACAAAAATGGGCCTAGATCAATACTTGGGGTTGTCTACTACACTACACTAAAGCTAAAATTAACCATACAAGCTCCCTACATGCTCCCTAATTAACCCCTTCACTGCTGGGCATAAAACACGTGTGGTGCGCAGTGGCATTTAGCAGCCTTCTAATTACCAAAAAGCAACGCCAAAGCCATATGTGTCTGCTATTTATGAACAAAGGGGATCCCAGAGAAGAATTTACAACCATTTATGCTATAACTGCACAAGCTGTTTGTAAATGATTTCAGTGAGAAACCTAAAGTATGTGAAAAAATTTGTGAAAAAGTGAACAATTTTTTTTATTTGATCGCATTTGGCGGTGAAATGGTGGCATGAAAAATACCAAAATGGGCATAGATCAATACTTTGGGATGTCTTCTAAAAAAAAATATGTACATGTCAATGGATATTCAGGGATTCCTGAAAGATATCAGTGTCCCAATGTAACTAGCACTCATTTTGAAAAAAAAGTGGTTTGGAAATAGCTACTTACTAAGAACAGGATATTTAGGGTATGAGACTTGGCCCCTGAGGAAAAAGTGAGGTCCCCGGTAACGCTCTGGCTGTAGATCTCAAGGAACATAGAAGAAACAGCTGTGAGGTACTACCACAGCACTTACCTTAGTAAGTTAATCCTCCAGCACTCATCTACAATTTTGGCGCGCTGTGCAATCAAGCGATCATTGGAGAGCACGGCCAGGGGCCTATCTAGGGGTGTGGGCATGGAGCTGCAACGCCTCCCGCCCCTACGTTAATCCGGCCTTCACAGTGTGACTGTAGCGTGTCCGACTCCTCCCCACCGCCTCACCCACACGTCACACAACTCACTGGTCCTGTCTCTATGGAATAGGGAAGCACTCTCTCTCACTATATTCTCGGTGGGGGGGCAATTGCCCCGTTGCCCCCCCTGGATCCGCCAATGGCTCGCCAGAAACACAGGCCCTCAAGCTCCATTCGGAGCTTGATAAATGGGCCTTAATATATTTACAGCACAAAGAAATGTATTAGTTGCAAATTGTCCATTAATTAAATTGTTCACTGTATCGTTAGATAGACGTAACAGTGGAAAAAGATATCTATTTTTGGTATATTAAGATTTGTAATGGTACTGAAAATAAGTTGCGGTTGATAGTATGGTTTGATTTCAATGTTTGTTTTTTGTTTTATTTTTGTTTTGTTTAGATCCCTTAGTGACCACAGCACTTTTCAATTTTCTGACCATTTGGGACCAGGGCTATTTTTAAATTTTTGCGGTGTTTGTGTTTAGCTGAAATTTTTCTCTTACTCAGTTACTGTACCCACACATATTATATATTGTTTTCTCGCCCTTAAATGGACTTTCTAAGGATACCAATATTTTCATCATATCTTATAATTTACTATAAAAAAATATTAAAATATGATGAAAAAATGGAAGAAAAAAACACACTTTTACCCCCAAAATCTGTTACGCATCTACAACCAACAAAAAACTCCCATGCTAAATAGTTTCTAAATTTTGTCCTGAGTTTAGAAATTCCCAATGTTTACATGTTCTTTGCTTTTTTTGCAAGTTATAGGGCAATAAGTACAAGTAGCACTTTGCTATTTCCAAACCTTTTTTTTTTCACAATTAGCGATAGTTACATTGTAACACTGATATCTGTCAGGAATCCCTGAAAAACCCTTCACATGTATATATTTTTTATAGTAGACAACCCAAAGTATTGATCTAGGCCCATTTTGGTATATTTCATGCCACCATTTCACCGCCAAATCCGATAAAATAAAAAAAAATCGTTAACTTTTTCACATACTTTTTTACAAACTTTAGGTTTCTCACTGAAATTATTTACAAATAGCTTGTGCAATTATGGCACAAATGGTTGTAAATGCTTCTCTGGGGTCTCCTTTGTTCATAAATAGCAGCCATATATGGCTTTGGCATTGCTTTTTGGTAATTAGAAGGCCGCTAATTGCAGCTGCGCACCACACTTGTATTATGCCCAGCAGTGAAGGGGTTAATTAGGTAGCTTGAAGTGAGCTTGTAGGGTTAATTTTAGCTTTAGTGTAATGTAGTAGACAACCCAAAGTATTGATCTAGGCTCATTTTGGTATATTTCATGCCACCATTTTACCACCAAATGTGATAAAAAAAATACGTTAACGTTTTCACAATTTTAGGTTTCTCACTGAAATTATTTACAAACAGCTTGTGCAATTATGGCACAAATGGTTGTAAATGCTTCTCTGTGATCCCCTTTGTTCAGAAATAGCAGACATATATGGCTTTGGTATTGCTTTATGGAAATTAGAAGGCCACTAAATGCCACAGCACACCACACTTGTATTATGCCCAGCAGTGAAGGGGTTAATAAGGTTGCTTGTATAGTTAATTTTAGCTTTAGTGTAGAGATCAGCCTCCCACCTGACACATCCCACCTCCTGATCCCTCCCTGACCCCCCTCAAACAGCTCTCTTCTCTCCCCACATCACAATTGTTTTTTTCTCCTATATTGATTCTGCAGTGTTGGATCACCCACCAACGATCGGCACCATCGCTGGCTGATGCAGAGAGGGCCACAGAGTGGCTCTCTCTGCATCGGATGCCTACATTTTTTATTGCAGGATGCCTCAATATTACAGTGTGGATCAGGTCCGACAGACCTCGCTGAATGCGAAGAGCAATACGCTCCCCGTATTCAGCATTGCACCAGCAGCTCTTGTGAGCTGCTGGTGCAACGCCACCCCCTGCAGATTCATGGCCAATCAGCCACCAGCAGGGGGTGTCAATCAACCAGATCGTACTAGATCTGGTTGAATTGCGGCGATGTCTGTCCGCCTGCTCAGAGCAGGCAGACAGGTTATGGAGCAGCGGTCTTTAGACCGCTGCTTCATAACTGCTGTTTCTGGTGAGACTGCAGGCCTTCATCTCCATCCAGAGCTTGATAGATAGGCCCCACTGTCCCTTCTCAATATCTATTGTGTGCAAGGGAATTTAGAAGCTGATGTTGGATTTAAAAAGGTATAGAAGGCAAAATAAAATGTTTCCAATGTATTGTCTATTATTAAAGTTACATATTTCTCTTGATATCCTCTGGATATTGAATAAATATTGAGTATTTGGGTCTATTGGGTAAATACTCTAATCTTGTCCATCAAGATTACACACCAAACAATAATTCAATATCTCCACATTAGGATTAATATCTTTTAGATTGGAGAAACCGTAAAGTGGGTTTATATTTGTTAGATATGGGGATTATTGGAGAGAATATACCTTCTGAAAGGATAGTGGTTTCTATCTCTTATTGATATTCCCTTAAATTGTAAGATTGTCTCACATTCATTAACAGCTGTTAGTATAGGGACTTGTGTCCCAGGAGAATAATCCTGAATATCACATTAAATTACACTGGTTTAGGGCAATATCTTGAAAGGTTGAATATATATATATATAAGCCTTTATCTCTTGCGATTGGAATATTGACCCCAAATAATTGTGAATTCTATGTACGGATTAACTTCACTTATGGTTTCTTATTACTAATTATACAGTAAAATTGTACTGTTTGTACATATGTGGAGTAATGATGTATACTTATAAATCTATTATTTTGTTTGGTGGGGTTTTTTTCCCACTGCTAAAGTAAACTGAATATATACATGTATGTAAAATATATTTGAGTATAATTTCAGCATGTATTGTTGTAAGTTAATTGTTGTATAACATGCAACAGTGCTTGGTGTACATCAACCCAGAATATCTTCTGAGATAGGGAGTTTATATTGTTATCAGAGATAATGTTCAATTTTCACTGGTTTTTAAACTCGAGAGATAATGACCTAGCTTAACACTAGTGTACAGTTGCTCCCATAAATGAGAAAATTAAAGCTGATGACATAAGTTTTCAGGCTGTAATAATCGGCTATTGCATTTAATAGCCCTGCACGGTAATTTCGTTATTGCTGATATTTGTTCATTGCTTGGCTTAGGATTGAAAAACACAAAATCTTTTTTATTATAATTCATAGAGTTTGTGTTTCTTATGCTACAGATATTGGGGTGGTGTTATACTTAAATTTAATAATCACCCAAGAGTTTCAAATATTATTAGATCGCCTTTAATTATGGCTATCAGCTCTTATATTACGATTTTTCAGGTGCTATAATTAGAACAGCTTATGTGAGTCAAATTCACCGCTGTCGTGTATAACCCACCTAAGTAACTCGCCGCTAGACAGTGCGGCATTCAACTTTGGATATAAGAAACACTCAGAAATATATGTTTAGTTAATAGATTGTGAAAATTCAGATCCTGTGTATCTTTCTGTGTTGATCGGCTAAAGTATCAGATAGTCACAGATATTGGCCCACTAATTTGCTACGGATTGCATGTAGCAGAGTTAGTAGCACATAGTATCAGTGCTTATAAGTAAACATTATTTACAAATAAATTTGGAGTACTCTATCATGTTAGGGATGGGTATCGCTTAATACCCTGTTTAGTTTGTTTTAAAATGGCATAACAACCCGAATAATTCTATTTATTTAATGTTGGCATGGTTAATATAAGGACCAGATAAATACTTTAATTGTTGTTTATTCAATAAGCTGATAGAAGCATATGTTAAGGGCTAGTTACTTATGTATGGTAAAAAAACTATAACGGCTAGTTATTTATTTTTGGCTGTTTGCAGCCATAGCATTGGTAACATCATTACGTATAGCTGATTGCTCAAAACGATTATTTGCAGGCATGTGTATTTATGCGGGCTATTATAAGCACAAATAGAGTACTCCAAATTTATTTGTAAATAATGTTTACTTATAAGCACTAATACTATGTGCTACTAACTCTGCTACATGCAATCCGTAGCAAATTAGTGGGCCAATATCTGTGACTATCTGATACTTTAGCCGATCAACACAGAAAGATACACAGGATCTGAATTTTCACAATCTATAAACTAAACATATATTGTTTCTTATATCCAAAGTTGAATGCTGCACTGTCTAGCGGCGAGTTACTTAGGTGGGTTATACACGACAGCGGTGAATTTGACTCACATAAGTTGTTCTAATTATAGCACCTGAAAAATCGTAATATAAGAGCTGACAGCCATAATTAAAGGCGATCTAATAATATTTGAAACTCTTGGGTGATTATTAAATTTAAGTATAACACCACCCCAATATCTGTAGCATAAGAAACACAAACTCTATGAATTATAATAAAAAAGATTTTGTGTTTTTCAATCCTAAGCCAAGCAATGAACAAATATCAGCAATAACGAAATTACCGTGCAGGGCTATTAAATGCAATGGCCGATTATTACAGCCTGAAAACTTATGTCATCAGCTTTAATTTTCTCATTTATGGGAGCAACTGTACACTAGTGTTAAGCTAGGTCATTATCTCTCGAGTTTAAAAACCAGTGAAAATTGAACATTATCTCTGATAACAATATAAAGTACAAGTTCGCTGCTGACAGACATCCCATTGATTTCTATGGGAGATGTCTGCACCTAACACCCTAACATGTACCCCGAGTCTAAACACCACTAATCTGTCCCCCCCTACACCGCCGCAACTAAATAAAGTTATTACCCCCTAAACCGCCGCTCCCGGAGCCCACCGCAAGCTACTCTATACATATTAACCCCTAAACCGCCGCTCCCGGAGCCCACCGCAACTATAATAAATGTATTAACCCCTAAACCGCCGCTCCCTGAACCCGCCGCAACCTATATTAAATGTATTAACCCCTATCCTGCCCCCCCTACACCGTCACCACCTATAATAAATTTATTAACCCCTAATCTGCCCCCCCACACCGTCGCCACCTATAATAAATTTATTAACCCCTATCCTGCCCCCCACTACGCCGCCGCCACTGTAATAAAATTATTAACCCCTAAACCTAAGTCTAACCCTAACCCTAACGCCCCCCTAACTTAAATATTAATTAAATAAATCTAAATAAATTAACTCTTATTAAGTAAATGAATCCTATTTAAAACTAAATACTTACCTTTAAAATAAACCCTAATATAGCTACAATATAAATAATAATTATATTCTAGCTATCTTAGGATTTATATTTATTTTACAGGTACCTTTCAATTTATTTTAACCATGTACAATAACTATTAAATAGTTATTAACTATTTAATAGCTTACCTAGCTAAAATAAAGAGAAATGTACCTGTGAAATAAATCCTAACCTAAGTTACAATTACACCTAACACTACACTATACTTTAATAAATTATTCCTATTTAAAAATAAATACCTACCTGTAAAATAAATCCTAAGATAGCTACAATATAATTAATAATTATATTATAGCTATCTTAGGATTTATATTTATTTTACAGGTAACTTTGTATTTATTTTAGCTAGTTAGAATAGTTATTAAATAGTTATTAACTATTTAATAACTACATAGCTAAAAGAAATACAAAATTACCTGTAAAATAAATCCTAACTTAAGTTACAATTAAACCTAATACTACACTATCATTAAATTAATTAAATCAATTACCTACAAATAACTACAATTAAATACAATTACATAAACTAACTAAAGTACAAAAAATAAAAAAAGCTAAGTTACAAAAAATAAAAAAATAAGTTACAAACATGTTACAAATATTACAACAATTTTAAGCTACTTACACCTAATCTAAGCCCCCTAATAAAATAACAAACCCCCCCAAAATAAAAAAATGCCCTACCCTATTCTAAATTAAATAAATTTCAAAGCTCTTTTACCTTACCAGCCCTTAAAAGGGCCATTTGTGGGGGCATGCCCCAAAGAAAACAGCTCTTTTGCCTGTAAAAGAAAAATACAACCCCCCCCCCCAACATTAAAACCCACCACCCACATACCCCTAATCTAACCCAAACCCCCCTTACAAAAACCTAACACTAATCCCCTGAAGATCATCCTACCTTGAGTCGTCTTCACTCAGCCGAGCCACCGATGGAACTGAAGAGGACATCCGGAGCGGAAGAAGTTAATCCTCCAAGCGGCGCTGAAGAAATCTTCCATCCGATGAAGTCATCATCCAGGCGGCGCTGAAGAAAAGTCTTCGATCCGTCCGATGTCATCTTCAAAGAGGCGCTGAAGAGGTCTTCTATCCGGGCGAAGTCATCTTCCAAGCCGGGTCTTGAATCTTCCTTCCGCCGACGCGGAACCACCTTCTTCACCGACGGACTACGACGAATGACGGCTCCTTTAAGGGACGTCATCCAAGATGGCGTCCCCTCAATTCCGATTGGCTGATAGGATTCTATCAGCCATTCGGAATTAAGGTAGGAAAAATCTGATTGGCTGATGGAATCAGCCAATCAGATTGAGCTCGCATTCTATTGGCTGTTCCGATCAGCCAATAGAATGCGAGCTCAATCTGATTGGCTGATTGGATCAGCCAATCGGATTGAACTTGAATCTGATTGGCTGATTCCATCAGCCAATCAGATTTTCCTACCTTAATTCCGATTGGCTGATAGAATCCTATCAGCCAATCGGAATTGAGGGGACGCCATCTTGGATGACGTCCCTTAAAGGAGCCGTCATTCGTCGTAGTCCGTCGGTGAAGAAGGTGGTTCCGCGTCGGCGGAAGGAAGATTCAAGACCCGGCTTGGAAGATGACTTCGCCCGGATAGAAGACCTCTTCAGCGCCTCTTTGAAGATGACATCGGACGGATCGAAGACTTTTCTTCAGCGCCGCCTGGATGATGACTTCATCGGATGGAAGATTTCTTCAGCGCCGCTTGGAGGATTAACTTCTTCCGCTCCGGATGTCCTCTTCAGTTCCATCGGTGGCTCGGCTGAGTGAAGACGACTCAAGGTAGGATGATCTTCAGGGGATTAGTGTTAGGTTTTTGTAAGGGGGGTTTGGGTTAGATTAGGGGTATGTGGGTGGTGGGTTTTAATGTTGGTGGGGGGGGTTGTATTTTTCTTTTACAGGCAAAAGAGCTGTTTTCTTTGGGGCATGCCCCCACAAATGGCCCTTTTAAGGGCTGGTAAGGTAAAAGAGCTTTGAAATTTATTTAATTTAGAATAGGGTAGGGCATTTTTTTATTTTGGGGGGTTTGTTATTTTATTAGGGGGCTTAGATTAGGTGTAAGTAGCTTAAAATTGTTGTAATATTTGTAACATGTTTGTAACTTATTTTTTTATTTTTTGTAACTTAGCTTTTTTTATTTTTTGTACTTTAGTTAGTTTATGTAATTGTATTTAATTGTAGTTATTTGTAGTTAATTTATTTAATTAATTTAATGATAGTGTAGTATTAGGTTTAATTGTAACTTAAGTTATGATTTATTTTACAGGTAATTTTGTATTTCTTTTAGCTATGTAGTTATTAAATAGTTAATAACTATTTAATAACTATTCTAACTAGCTAAAATAAATACAAAGTTACCTGTAAAATAAATATAAATCCTAAGATAGCTATAATATAATTATTAATTACATTGTAGCTATCTTAGGGTTTATTTTACAGGTAAGTATTTAGCTTTAAATAGGAATAATTTATTAAAGTATAGTGTAGTGTTAGGTGTAATTGTAACTTAGGTTAGGATTTATTTCACAGGTACATTTCTCTTTATTTTAGCTAGGTAAGCTATTAAATAGTTAATAACTATTTAATAGTTATTGTACATGGTTAAAATAAATTGAAAGGTACCTGTAAAATAAAAATAAATCCTAAGATAGCTAGAATATAATTATTATTTATATTGTAGCTATATTAGGGTTTATTTTAAAGGTAAGTATTTAGTTTTAAATAGGATTCATTTACTTAATAAGAGTTAATTTATTTAGATTTATTTAATTAATATTTAAGTTAGGGGGGCGTTAGGGTTAGGGTTAGACTTAGGTTTAGGGGTTAATAATTTTATTACAGTGGCGGCGGCGTAGTGGGGGGCAGGATAGGGGTTAATAAATTTATTATAGGGAGCGACGGTGTAGGGGAGGCAGATTAGGGGTTAATAAATTTATTATAGGTGACGACGGTGTAGGGGGGGCAGGATAGGGGTTAATAGGTTTAATATAGGTTGCGGCGGGTTCATGGAGCGGCGGTTTAGGGGTTAAACTATTTATTTAGTTGCGGAGAGGTGCGGGATCAGCAGGATAGGGGTTAATAATTTTATTATAGAGGGCGACGGTATGGGGGGGGCAGGATAGGGGTTACTAGGTATACTGTAGGTGGTAGCGGTGTCCGGGAGCGGCGGTTTAGGGGTTAATACATTTATAAGAGTTGCGGCGGGGTCTAGGAGCGGCGGTTTAGGGATTAGTAACTTTATTGAGTTGCGGGAGGCTCCGGGGGTGCCGGTATAGGGATAGAACAGTGTAGTTTAGTGTGAGTGCTTAGTGACAGGCTAGCAATAAAGCTGGGAAAAAGCCGAAGGGCAGCGAGATCGGATGAGTGATAACTGTCACAGTCCGCTGCTTATCGCCCTGCAGCTTTTTGACAGCTTTATTTGATAACTTAGGAGTATTTTTTCAGGTCCGCGGCGGCGAAGGTAGGCGAGCTTAGGCGGGCGTATTGGGCCGGCGAAGCAAGAAAAGTAGACGGCTTGATAACTACCCCCCCTAATCTCAGAAGATATTCTGGGTTGATGTACACCAAGCACTGTTTCATGTTATACAACAATTAACTTACAACAATACATTGCTGAAATTATACTCAAATATATTTTACATACATGTATATATTCAGTTTACTTTAGCAGTGGGAAAAAAAAAACCACCAAACAAAATAATAGAATTATAAGTATACATCATTACTCCACATATGTACAAACAGTACAATTTTACTGTATAATTAGTAATGAGAAACCATAAGTGAAGTTAATCCGTACATAGAATTCACAATTATTTGGGGTCAATATTCCAATCGCAAGAGAGAAAGGCTTATATATATATATTCAACCTTTCAAGATATTGCCCTAAACCAGTGTAATTTAATGTGATATTCAGGATTATTCTCCTGGGACACAAGTCCCTATACTAACAGCTGTTAATGAATGTGAGACAATCTTACAATTTAAGGGAATATCAATAAGAGATAGAAACCACTATCCTTTCAGAAGGTATATTCTCTCCAATAATCCCCATATCTAACAAATATAAACCCACTTTACGGTTTCTCCAATCTAAAAGATATTAATCCTAATGTGGAGATATTGAATTATTGTTTGGTGTGTAATCTTGATGGACAAGATTAGAGTATTTACCCAATAGATCCAAATACTCAATATTTATTCAATATCCACACACTTCAGCAGTATTTAAGGTCCTAGGTAATTTTACCAACCAGATACCCAAAGCCATCCCCATTATTGGTCGAGTTGTTATGTGTTTTTAAAGTGCACACACTCACATATTATACTTTTTATTCATTGTAAGTGTTAATAAAAGTTATGTTTTAATTTTCTACATCAACCCTTTGGTTTTTGATGGTATTCAATGAAGTTTTCATTCTAATTATGATTCATATTTTTGGGAACAGAAGTGCTACCTAAGTGCATCCTTCTAGTCTCTATCCTCTCTTTGGTATAGACTATATCTGTAACAAACTTAGAGGTTGCATAGGTGCTGATTGCTGTGTAAGAGGTGCATATCTTCATTTAACAAAAATAAACAAAAAAAAAGAATCTTATTTTTTTAATCGCACTTTATATTGTAAATTGCCGTAAAGAAACAGGCTACACCAGAAGTTTTATTGTTTAAAAAGAAAGATAATCCTTTTTTTACCCATTACCCAGTTTTGCATAACCAACACTGTTATAGAAATACACTTTTTATCTCTGTGATTATATTGTATCTAAGCCTCTACAAACTGCCGCCTTATTTTAGTTCTTTTGACAGACTTGCATTTTAGCCAATCAGTGCTCACTCCAGGGTAACTTCACGTGCATGAGTTCAATGTTATCTATATAAAACACATAAACTAATGCCCTCTAGTGGTGAAAATGCATTCCGATTAGAGGCAGTCTTCAAGGTTTAAGAAATTAGCATATGTACCTCCTAGAATTAGCTCTCAACTAAGAATAACAAGAGAAGAAAAATTGGTGATAAAAGTAAATTGGAAAGTTGTTTAAAATGACATTCCCTATTTAAATCCTGAAAGTTTTTTGTGGACTTGACTGCCCCTTTAAATGGAACAGGCTACACCATAATTTGTATTGTTTACCTCTGGGATTACCTTGTATTTAAGTCTCTGCAAACTGACCCCTTATTTCAGTCCTTTTGACAGACATGCATTTTAGCCAATCAGTGCTGACTCATAAATAACTCCATGGCAGTGAGCACAATAATATCTATATGACACAATGATATCTATATGACACACATGAAGTAGCAGTGTGTAACTGTGAAAAACTGTTGAAATGCACTGAGATAAGTGGAAGTTCCACTGCTTACAAAATAACAAATGAGCCTACCTAGGTTTAGCTTTCCACAAAGAATACAAAGAGAACAAAGCAAATTTGATGATAAAAGTAAATTGGAAATTTGCTTAAAATTGCATGCCCTATTGGAATCATGAAAGTTTATTTTTGAATAGACTTTCCCTTTAAATAAATACAATACTGGGGTGCTAGATGTAGTTAGGAGATTTTTAAATAAGGTCAGTTATATTGCTGATTAATAAAATTCCTTTGTATATTTGCATTCAAGGTTGCCAGTCATCCATTAATACTGAGATCACTTTATCCAAAATGTGAAGCATATATGATTTTACTCTGGTAAATGCTATCACTAATAATAATTACACATTTGTTAGTAACAAGGGATTTAACGCCAAAATGTCCAGCTTCCACACTGCAGATTGTCATCTCTGTATCATTAATGGATTGTGGCTGAAATTCACCTATTGACTTAAATCAATTGCCATGAGAATATCTGAGAAATTAAAAATGGAAATGGAATTGTTATCATAAACAACAAGTCAATAGCATTGAGCTACTGATGTGAAACGTTACCAACATTTTATTTCTTATGGGATTAAATCAAATATTTTACATCTGGCTACAAAATGCTAAACATTTATTTATTTGTCTTTAAAAAGGAATTGTAAGTACATTGCTTCACTTTCAGTTCTATGCCAGCACGGTAGAAATGTCAAGCTTTTTGCTGGATAGTATAGTACAATAACGTCTATGTACACAGTTTGAAATATACTAGAATTGTGATAAAGTCAATCCTTTTTTGTAGAAAACCAGTTGCCAAAATTAAATATAATGTACTGTATATTGGTTTTTCCAGCAGTTTTTCCCTGGTTTAGGAATTATAACAATCTTGGCTTGAAGCAACTCCGGTGGAATCCAAGCCCCTTCAAGAATATCATTACAGAATTTGTGTAGGTGGGCAATTAGGTCTGTATTGAATAATTTGTAATAATCCCCTGAAAACCCGTCTGGACCCGCTGCTTTACCCCTTTTAAGCTCCCTGACGGCCAGTGCTACCTCCTGGACTGTAATCTCTGCTTCTATGCTTTTTGCATCTTCTCTATCTAGTCTAGGTAGGGAAGCTTTTTCTAGAATTTGTTCCCTTAGTTTTGTAATCTGCGAGGAATGACTCACTTTTTTACCATCGTACAAGTCTTCGTAATATTTAGCAAATTCTTCTACTATTTCTTGGGGGTGGGAAGTCATTGTGCCATCCCTTTTTTGTAATTGCGCTATTGTGAAGGATTTTGATTTTTCTCTTAATTTGTTTGCTAGAAACCTATCAGGCTTGTTAGCATATAAAAAATAATATGATTTTAGTTTGTGTATGGCCCTCATGGAGTTATCAGTCAATATTTTAGCTAGTTCTTTTCTTTTAATAGTTAGTGTGGTTAGGGTTATTTGGGATGATGTGGCTTGGTGTATTTTTTCGAGGGCTTCTATTTCTTGTTGTAAGGCTTCTACCGGTAATCTTATTCTCTTCAAGTATAAAGCTTTTTCTTTAATGATCAACCCCCTAATGTATGGTTTGTGTGCTGCCCACACCATAAGTGGTTTAACTGCAGGGTTAACATTTATCCTCCAATATTCATTAAGACTGTTTAAAATTTTATTGTGTATATCTGGATGTTTCAGTAATGAGGGATCATATGTCCATGATCTCTGTCTGTTTACGTCCGCTATTCCTTTTAAATGAATTTGTATTATAGAGTGGTCCGACCAAACTGCTGTGTGTATGGATGATGAGATTAGATTAGGGATCAGAGTTTGGCTAATATATATATAGTCCAATTTAGTATATGTTTTATGGGCAGGTGAATATTATGTATGATCATTTGTCTGACCGTAAAGAGTCGTCCAAGTATCCAGTAAATTGTGTGTCGCTATCTCTTCTTTAATCTGCTTAGTGATAGAATTGAGCCTTCTCTGTTTATTTGTGAGTTTGACAGTACTAGAGTCCTGAAGTATCTTTAGATTAACATTAAAGTCTCCCGCCACCACCATAATAGATTGTGACCACTGCGTGAGCATGTGAGATATCTTTTTAAAAAAGTCATGTTGTTGTTCATTTGGAGCATAGATGTTGCATAGTGTTATCTGCTTCCCTTGAATATTCCCCCTAAGTATTAGATATCTACCCTCTTTATCCCTAATTACCTCCTCTTTAACAAATTGGACCGAATTGTGGATGAGGATCGATATCCCCCTATTTTTTTTATCAGTTGAAGCATGGAAATGTTGGGTAAAGTGTTTGTCCCAATATTTCGGACATTGGCCGTGTGTAAAGTGTGTCTCTTGTAAGAATAGAATTCTAGCTTTCATGTTGCTGTACTGGGCTAGTGCGGTTTTCCTCTTTACATTGGTATTTAAGCCTCTGACATTGTGAGAAATTATTTGTAGCTTAGATTCCATTTAGGGTCTTTTCTCTTCCCCTCTCTGCACATACCTTCCTTGAAGAAATTTATATTGGCATCTCTTTGGACCAATTGTAGCATGGAGAAACTTTTTAGACCACCGCTCTACGGAACTTAAACTAAAAACATAAAAACACATATGAAATTTAAACATTATGCAAGAAACAAATATTAACTGTGAATTACTATAATAATAAGTTCTGTCTAACTGTATTCACTCTGGAATCTGCCCAGATGTGCATTTCAAATATGTCTTCTAGCATATGGAGAACAGCAAGTACACATATACCCCTCACAGGTTAAACTGTCTAAGTCTTTTGCCTCCATAAGTAACCTCTGAGAGATTCATAGATTCTACTGCCTATTATTTTCCACATAGCATTACAGTAACCTCTCCATTCATAAGTCTTAGCGGAGTTGCTTTAATATCTTGAACATAAGTCCGCTGACTATATATGAATCACCACTCCCGATGAAGGGAGAAATGATTATACTGCAATAAAACAAAACTGTTACCGTCCTTCAGTGACCCAAAAGTTACTCAGGTTTTCTGTTTCTTCCTAGAGATTCTCGTCCAGCGCCCCTGTTGGGTAGCACCTTTGGAAAGCTGAGGGCGTACTCTGGAATTTTCTTGAGAGTTTTCTGGAAATTCCAAACAGTCCAATTTCAAGATTTGACAAAGACCTGGGATGTCTTGTTTTTCTTTAATGATGTAGGTGTTGCCTTCATGAAGCACCTGCAGGGCAAAGGGAAACCCCCATCTGTAGGTGGTTTGGTTTTTTCGTAGGAGTTGTGTCAAAGGGCGAAGAGCAAATCTTTTCTGTAGAGTTTTAACACATAGATCCTGATAGAATTGGATGATTGAGCCTTTGAACTTAAAAGTTGGGTTCTTCCTAGCCGCCATCATAACTTCTTCCTTTTCCTGAAACCGAAAGAATTTTACTATTACATCTCTTGGGGGATCTGAATCTTTAGGCTTTGCTCTTAGCGCTCTATGAGCCCTTTCCAGCTGGAATTTCCCCTCTGCTTGTGACCCTGTGACGGTTTGAAATAACTGAAGGAGATAGTCGTCTAGAGCTGCTGCATTAGTTGTTTCTGGGATTCCTTTCAGACGAATATTGCACCTCCTACTCCTGTTTTCAAGATCTTCCAATTTGTCATTAATGTCCTTTAGTTCTTTGGAGTGTGTCCATTTTTTCCCACATTTTGTCAAAAATTGATGCTATATCCTGTTTGGATACTAGATTCTGAATGTCAGATTTTGTAATTTGAAGTTTGCCGTTTCCTGTAGAGACACTGTCAGTTTCTTCCTCTGCCTCCATCTCATTCATATCCTCACCCCTCTCCAACATCTTATCTCCTTTCTGAGGTTTAAAGAAAATGCTGGCTGCAGCTGGTTTGCTGGTGTTCCCTAACTTATTCTGCCTTCTGACTGACATGTTATTAAAGGCAAGATGTCACAAACTAATGTCTCTGACTCTTCCGGTTTGTGTAAAAACAATTCAGCTATCCCTGCAACTGTGTAGGATTGATTTAGCGCCAAAAATCTTAGCTGCGTGTATTCAGCAGGTCAAACTGACAATATGCAGACAGAATAAAAACAAAAGGGGGAGGACATGGGGTTGTTGTAAATATAATATTCTGTTTGACTAGTATTCTTGAAAATAGATAGGTATAGCTTTTTCTCACAAGAACTGTAAAAAGAGTCAGTTGGTGCGTGTGGGTCAAATTTTTCTTTCTTTTTAATGCCCCCTGCTTTATTTTAACTGCGTATGGAACATGGACACCACCCTCATTTCAAGAGCTATTTGATTTCGATCTCCCTTGCAGATTTAAGGCGTTTTGCCACTTGCTTTGTGTAATTCTTCAGTGCATATACTGACTGATTGCCTATATTTGCAGACATATACTGCACCCTTTTAACAATTTCCCAGGTCCTGTCAGCGGTTGTTTGCGCCTGTCATTGTCCGGTTGTTCTTACCGTTACTTCCTCAGCATGGCTGGTGAGTCATGTGGTTCATCTCATCCTTCATGTTTAGCGCCTATGCATCGCGCTGCTCTCAAGTATATTTCAGGGTCCGGCTCTGTGTTTGCTCCTTTTCAACTCTCACCGGAGCTTTCAGGGTCCTGTCAGTGTTATATCCAGGCTGCCGATACCCCTTTTCAGAATTGCTGAGTAGGCCTCCACTGCTCCGGTAACACCGTCACTGTGTTCTTGATGTCGCCCCTCCAGAAAGATATAATACTTCCTCAACTTTGCTAAGGGGGATATGCGGGGACATCTGTGTGTGCTTAATTGGCACTATAAGAGCTTAAGCATGCTATTACTCCAACTTTTTGATGAAATGCACACGGAGCTGACAAATTATGCGTCCTCCATGCTGTCTGTCCAGGCTCCGCCCCCCCGTAAATTATATTTAAAGGGACATGCAAGCCAATTTTTTTCTTTCATGATTCTGATAGAGAATGTGATTTTAAACAACTTTCCAACGTGCTTCTATTGTCTAATTTGTTTTGTCCTCTTGGTATCCTTTGTTCAAAAGGCTGTAGTAGTACTATGCTGCTCCTTCAACAAAGGATACCAAGAGAATGAATAACATTAGATGATAGAATTATATTGAAAAGTTGTTTAAAACTGTATTCTCTATCTGAATAATGAAATAAAATAAATGGGTTTCATGTCCCTTTTATTTTGGGATCTAGGTTTATACAAAAATGATTGACTTAATCACAATTCTAGGTACATTGTAAACCTTGTAGATAGATGTAGTCATACTATACTATTGAGCAAAGGGAGGCTGACATGGACTGGAACTAATTTATTAGAGCATGTCCTATTTGCTGTGTTAAACCCACATAAACACATACAGCTAGATTACAAGTTTTGCGTTAGAGGCTGTGCGGTGCTAATGAGCAGTTTATGCTCACTGCTCACTTACAGAAGTGAGTGTTGAGCAAAATTTTGCTCATTAACACACTCCAATACCAACGCAGCTTACGTTAGCGGTGAGCTGGTGTAACATGCTCGTGCACGATTTCCCCTATAGGAATCAACGGGTAGAGCCGGCTGAAAAAAAGTCTAACACCTGCAAAAAAAACGGTGTAAAACTCCTTAACGCAGCCACATTGATTTCTATGGAGAAATACATTTTATGTCTACAGCTAACACCCTTCCATGAACCCCGAGTCTAAACACCCCTAATTGTACACTTATTAACCCCTAATCTGCTGCCCCTGACATCGCCGGCACCTACCTACACTTATTAACCCCTTATCTGCCACCCCCAATGTCACCGCCACTATAATAAACATATTAACCCCTAAACCACTGCACTCTCGCCTCGCAAACATTAGTTAAATATTATTAACCTCTAATCAGCCGCCCTCAAAGTCGCCGCCACTATACTAAATGTATTAACCCCTACATCTAAGTCTAACCCTAACCCTAACACCCCCTAACTTAAATATCATTTAAATAAGTCTAAATAAAATTCCTATCATTAACTAAATTATTCCTATTTAAAACTAAATACTTACCTGTAAAATAAACCCTAAGCTAGCTACAATATAACTAATAGTTACATTGTAGCTAGTTTAGGATTTATTTTTATTTTACAGGCAAGTTTGTATTTATTTTAACTAGGTAGAATAGTCACTAAATAGTTATTAACTATTTAATAACTACCTAGCTAAAATAAATACAAAAGTACCTGTAAAATAAAACTTAACCTAAGTTACAATTACACCTAACACTACACTATAATTAAAGGGATACTGAACCCAAATTTTTTCTTTCATGATTCGGATAGAGCATGCAATTTTAAGCAACTTTCTAATTTACTTCTGTTATCAATTTTTCTTCGTTCTCTTGATATCTGTATTTGAAAAAGAAGGCATCTAAGCTAAGGAGCCAGCAAATTTGTGGTTCAGCACCATGGACAGCATTTGTTTATTGGTGCTGTCCAATCAGCAAGGACAACCCAGGTTGTTCACCAAAAATGGGGCGGCATCTAAACTTAAATTCTTGCTTTTCAAATAAACATACCAAGAGAATGAAGAAAATTTGATAATAGGAGTACATTAGAAAGTTGCTTAAAATTTCATGCTCTATCTGAATCACAAAAGAAAAAATTTGGGTACAGTGTCCCTTTAAATTAATTCCCTAAATTAAATACAATTAAATACAATTAAATAAAATTAGCTAAAGTACAAAACCCCCCCCCACTAAATTACAAAAAATAATAAACAAATTACAAGATTTTTAAACTAATTACACCTAATCTAATCCCACTAACAAAATAAAAAAGCCCCCCAAAATAAAAAGCCCTACCCAACACTAAATTACAAATAGCCCTTAAAAGGGCCTTTTGCGGGGCATTGCCCCAAAGTAATCAGCTCTTTAGTGTAGGGTAGGGCTTTTTTTATTTTGGGGGGGCATTTTTTATTTTGTTAGTGGGATTAGACTAGGTGTAATTAGTTTAAAAATCTTGTAATTTGTTTATTATTTTCTGTAATTTAGTGTGTTTTTTGTACTTTAGCTAATTTTATTTAATTGTATTTAATTGTATTTAATTTAAATGTATTTAATTTAGGGAAGTAATTTAATTATAGTGTAGTGTTAGGTGTTAGTGTAACTTAGGTTAGGTTTTAGTTTACAGGTACTTTGTATTTATTTTAGCTAGGTAGTTATTAAATAGTTAATGACTATTTAATAACTATTCTACCTAGTTAAAATAAATACAAACTTGCCTGTAAAATAAAAATAAACCCTAAGCTAGCTACAATGTAACTATATTGTAGCTATCTTAGGGTTTATTTTACAGGTATTTAGTTTTAAATAGGAATAATTTAGTTAATGATAGGAATATTTCTTTCAATTTCTTTTAATTATTTTTAAGTTAGGGGGTGTTAGGTTTAGGGCTAGACTTAGATTTAGGGGTTAATAACTTTAATATAGTGGCCACGACGTTGGGGGCAGCAGATTAGGGGTTAATAAATGTACGTAGGGGGCGGCGATGTTAGGGCCGGCAGATTAGAGTTTAATAATATTTAACTAATGTGTGCGATGCGGGAGTGTGGCGGTTTAGGGGTTAATATGTTTATTATAGTTGCGGCGACGTTGGGGGCGGCAGATTATGGGTTAATAATGTAGGTAGGTGGCGGCGACATTGGGGACACAATGTTGGGAGCAGCAGATTAGGGGTTCATAAGTATAATGTAGGTGACGGCGGTGTCCGGTTCGGCAGATTAGGGGTCAAAATTTTTTTTTTTACTGTTTGCGATGCGAGAGGGCCTCAGTTTAGGGGTTAATAGGTAGTTTATGGGTGTTAGTGTACTTTTTAGCACTTTAGTTAAGAGTTTTATGCTATGGCGCTGTAGTGAAAAACTACTGACTTTAAAATGGGGTACCAGTCTTGACAGGAGAGGGTGTACCGGTCACTTTTTTGGCAGACTCATAATACTGGCGCTATGCAAGTCCCATTAAAAAAAGAGGATACGCAATTGACGTAAATTGATTCGCGGTATTCCCAAGTCTGGCCAAAAAAGTGAGCGGTACACCTGTACCTGCAAGTCTTGTAATACCAGCGGGCGTTAAAAAGCAGCGTTAGGACCTCTTAACCCTGCTTTTTAAGCCTAACACACAACTCATAATCTAGCCAATTGATAATATGATGCTTGTTGCCCGAAAAGAACTGTTGGTCCTGAGCAGCAAACAGCCTGTGAACTAATCAGTAGTAGCATTCACGCAACCCCACCAATCATTGTTAGAAGCTGCAAAGCCAGCAGCTCCTGAGCAGAACTTTGCCTGTGTGTTTAATTTTTTTACAGGGTTTAACCACACACAGTTCCACAGCAAATTATTAAAAGAAATGACATGCTATAACAAATTACAGCAATACTCAATAAAATAAGCTGATGATTTCTCTCCATGATGGCCAGTTTTTTAGAATCGGCCCTAGATGAGGATACAGCTGGTGAGATAATGATAAGCAGGCATACATGTGTATGTTCCAATCATTGGCTATAT